>NC_074726.1:4886450-5036450 GCF_947242115.1 Biomphalaria glabrata | reverse complement strand
TTCTATAAGGCCTTGTTTTCCACATTTGAAGCAAGTGGCACTGCGAAAGAAGCATCTCTCTCTTGCATGAGTCGACTTGCCACAGGAGAAACACATTGTTCTAGAAACACATATCTAGAGACCTATAGTCCTACAGACACATAGCTCTAGTGACACATAGTTCTAAATACACGTAGTTCTGACAATGCTTTTATTGCTGTTATAAATTCATTAATTGTTTCATTATCTTCTTGGATTTTGTTGTAGAATTTAAATCTTTCAGTACTCTTCAATGGAGGAGGGCTGTAATAGTTGTTTAGCAACTTGTAAAGCTCTTCATTGGACGCAACTCAGGGGTGGCCAAGGAACTTAATGTAGCATCAGGCTGGGCCCCTATTGACTATTAAGACTATTAAAATTGCGGCCTTTTTCTCCCTTTAACGAAACTCGACCCTGGCAGCGCCAGAGAATGAATACTCGTTCGTCTTTAACATGATAATACCACAGTAACAAGCCATTCTTCGATCAGTTCTCTTTTCTCAAAGAGATGAGGTCCATCCTTTTTTACTGTCCATAGCTATTTTGGTCACCATCTCTCTAAATATAGTGCGGTCAAAGGCTATGTCTTCACAGTTAGTAAACATCAATGTCTACCTCTCTGAGGTCCAGTTTGTTTACATCCACATATCGAACTAAATAGTCGGATGTTTTAGATCCCATGTAACAAAAAAATCCACTTTCTATGCTTCCCAGAGTAATTCACTGTGATGAAAGGTAGGCTATTATTTATAGATATAAGAAGTGAAGAATAGTTTTAATAGTAATCATCTTCATAGTCCAATTATATAAAGGAATCGTAATTAACAAAATAATAATGACTGTCCAGTTTCTAAGCTGCCTGCTCTCTGAGGTCATTATCCGTTTATATCATAAAATTCTTTCAGTCGCAGAACTGTTCAGACTTGTGACGCCTTCTGATAAAAGGTTTTGACATCAAGTTTAAAGTTTAATTGTCTATAAATTATCAATTTGACCGTACATCTAACTTAATTAAAACACTGAGTTACTATCTATTTAGAAGCTAACATGTTTGAAAAACAACATTTTAACTTAAGCCACATTTCTTTTTAAAGAAATTTACAACAATGAAACAAGAACATAAAACATAAATGTTATTTAACATTGTTTAGACAAAATTTGGAATATGCGTCTCCTGTTTGAGACCCCTTAACACAAGAAAACATTTAAAAACTAGAACAGAGGCAAAGAATAGCCTTGAGGCTTGTAAGAAATGAATATTCACATGTGAGTAGGACTATACCATTTTAAAAATCTCTGAACTTAGAAACTCTCCAGAACAAAAGACAACATAGTTAAGTACTAACTAAATATATTGAACACAGAACCATAATTTAGAAATACAAAAACACAACCTATCAAAATACTCAGAAATACACAAAGATAAAGGCACCATTTCTATTTCCATATGCTAAGATAAATTCGTACAAGTTTTCCTTTTTCCTCAGTGCCATTAGAAAATTAAATGGTTTGCCTGAATCAGCTAAAAAAACTGTCATTAAAATACACCACTAGATTCACACATGGATACGTGTACGACAGAACTATATTCTTTTTTTGAAGTAACGTCTGTAATTTATAAGATAAGTCATCTGACTATATAATTGATTCATTACTATATTTCCTTTATATTAATAAATAAAAACTTGATAAAGATTTTTTTTCCAAAAAAAAAAAATAAAAAAAAATAATTTTGTAAGCGTGGATGCTTAACAATTCAGTTGGCTTACCTCAACACAGAGTCCTGACCACACTAACGGACAGGTGACAAAACAGGACAAACCAGGCGCACAATAAACGTGTGTCCTTGTGTCTATTTACTTATAGTACTTAAACATCTATCATCTCAGGTTGAAAACAATGCGTGTCTATAAATAGGCACAAAACAAAAAGCTCCATTACACTAAAGGGACATTTCCTCTATTAAAGATAGAAACTACATGTCACTGTGAGTTGAAAATGAGTAGGCTGTAGTGAAGGGAAGGCCGGGGACATATGAAAACGTTAATCTAAGCAAACAGATGCATGCTATTACAGACAACAAGATGAATCTAGTTAGCCAGGAATGCCATCAGTGGAGCTATTTCTGGACCACTTCTTGTCCTTTGACGATAAATAGAACAAACAAAAGGGGGTTTTGGGGGACAATTAATGCTGAATGTAAAATTGTTGCTATTCATGCCTCTTTAATAAGTTAAACTTGTAAAATAGTTTACTTCTGATTTTTAAATAATAATTAAGACTCGCTAAAGCTCTAATAAAAAGCTCTCCCCCCCCCCTCCTCTCGGTTCAACTTTCCAGCGCCTTGATCATACCTCCTGGCAGTGTGAAAATGGAATAAATTAATGTTTGTAAAATGATATGTCTAGGTAGAAGACGAGTACCAGACTAACTAACGAATGTGTTTCCCAGCCAAACGTAAACTGAACTAACTTCTTGCTAAGAATGTCAACCACTCTCCCACACTTGATTTCAACCATCTTTGCACTATGACATTCGACATCATGACATGAGATAATGGCGTAATGTTTAATGTAAAAACAAATTTCGGACACTCGTTAAAGAGGGGGGGGGATTTTCAAATCTGGACCTCCTCTCCCCCCATCCTATCTACGCCACTGAAGAGGTGCAGAAATGAGAAAGGGTAAGGTTTTATTTAATTAGCTAATTAAAAATTTCTCTATGATGGATTGAAATGAGGTTGCTGTAATTGAAATCTACCGACAAGACTGTATTTACTGTAGTATCCAATAGATACATCAAACAACTTAAAGCTAGTTTTCCCGTATCTATGAAATAAACAAAAATGTGTTATGATTTCAAAACTCTGCGTATAAATAATCAGGGCTCGCAAAGACCTTCCTTCAGGAAACAGTACCAGGAAAAAGAAGAAGAGGCAGACAGGGAAAGCGATAGAATGACAACATAAAAGAATGGACGGGCCTTCTATTTAAAGAAATTGTATCTTAGGCAAAAGACTTGAGGTACCTGATATTGGAGGAGGTATCAGGTAAGGAATTTAATTTGATTATGGATTGTCGGACATTCTTCTAAAAGTTTTATATAATGACTTAAATCTAAACCGATTTAGAAGTATATATATATATATATATATATATATATATATATATATATATATATATATATATATATATATATATATATATATATATTAGGAAGAGAAACTGGCTCAAATGAAGTAATGCAATTTGTCGCTATCAGACTTTGTTAGTAAATGAACTCCTAAGATAAGGAACTCGAAAAGAGGAAAGTGAAAACAAGGCTATCTCACGTCCTTTTGTGTTCTTAGGTAAATCTAGTCATACATGATAATCAATGACTTAAATTCTGCCAAGTCATTCGTTTTCCTGGCTGACTCAGGCAACCCACTGATTGTTCTAATAGCATAAGTGAAGAAGGAGCATTTGTACAACATTGTCCTAGTATATGGAACAAGGAATGTGCCTTTATCTTTGTGTATATTTTATTAGGTTTCTGTATTTGAAGATTTTGGTTCAGTGTCTTAGTCATAATTGCTACTTTACTTTTAAAACATCTATCTTGAAGGGTTTCTAAATATAATATGTCTTCGCGCCCCCTTCGAAGACCTTAAGTCCGTGGGCCCCTATGGGAAGAGGCTGTGGAAGTCACCCATGACCGAACTCTTTAAAGACAGCTTGAGCCATTTCACACCGAACTGAGCGAGGGAGGGGATACGACTGAGATTCTTTTAGCAAAACAAATAACGTGACTTTTTCCCATTTCCCATTCTCGGATCAAGTTTCAACTTTGCACAATTATTCATTTTTCCTCCCCCCCTCCCCCAAAAAAAAAAATAAATGAATCAATGACGCTATATTTGCATATCACTACTCCAGGCAAATTACTAAATAGGTTTTATAATATAGCCGCCATATTTCTTCTTGTTGCTTCCTCTTCAACTGATTTAATTTAAAATTTGATTTTAAAAATCAAAGTGTAAACAAAGGGCAGATTACTGTGATCTACCATTTAGTTTGAGAATGCTAAAAAAAAAGATCTAACAAAAAAACAGTTCAATTCACTAGTTTTCAACTAATGTTTCGAGAGAGCGCAATCATTAAAGCTACACATGAATCCTGACAGTGTTATTTTATGGTTTTCAAATTTGCTCCATTTTGTCCACACTTCTACAATCAATGAGAAAATAGACACACATATCCCTATATTATCTTATCTTATCTTATATAATACAGACGTTACTTCAAAAAAAGAAGATGATTACGTCCTACGCGTCATGCATTCAGTCTAACCAATGATTTAAATTCTGCCAAATAATATATATAAAATTTTTATTGCTGAATTAGAGTTTAGACTTTAAAAAAAAAATGTAGTTACTGATATCAACGTTCAAATTCGGGATTCTTGTGGTACAGAATAGATATATTTGAGCATGCCAAATTATTACGATATCACCCGGATGTACCGAAGTACTAAAAATTATCTTTTTGTGAATGAAATCTTTATTTTTAATATTTGGTAAGACATTTTAAAAGGCCGACAACTAAATAACTTTGCCTACAAAAATCACAGCAAAATTACTTGCCTGTCAAATGCGCCAGTGTTAGTCAGGCGCAATAAAATAGTAACTAATTTCAATGTCCAAATCTTAATATTCCACTAGGTAGCGAGTACTCTGTTTGGTCACTGCACACTATATGTGATATGAATATCTGTTTGTTCTATAAGGGAGATAACTAGACGCAGTAACATTTCGTTCCCTAGGCTCGATGTGCCTAGTTGAAAGTTGCCAAGCAAGTTTTATGGATACGGTTTATATAGACGTATTATTATTAATGTACGTTGTTCATGTAGGGATAACCTAGTTTTAATTACGCAATTATATAAAAATACTAGAGTTTAAAAAATAATTAATTAATTCCTCTTCTATATATTACAAATCTATAAATATCAATGTGCCAGAGACCTAATACTGTACAACAATGATTGCAACACTCATTTAAATTACCTATATCAGCAAAGGCTTAGCTAGGGTGGGAAGAGGCAGGGGGGAGATTTTAAAATCCCCCCTGGCCCCAACTTGAGGGTCCCCCAAATTAAGTGTTTTTGTTTTTAATTAAATATTACGCAAAATGCAGAGGCCCACAAAGAAGTCAAGCCCCTGGGCCCCCAAATGATGGCAAATTCCTAGCTACGAGACTGAATAACAATATATGCAGGGGAGGACTGGGTGTCAAAGCCGGCCGGGGCATTTCTATACAATGCGACCTATAAATTGTATGCCATATGATGGGCATCAGATCATTCTTGTCCTCAAAAGCTTTTACATATGCAGGTAATAGACATTCGAATTCAAAGCATTCAAAGATGGCTTGGTCCTATCGTTTGACACAACTCGTTGTGAAAATCATCTATATGCTATAATAAAATAAAAAAAAGGAATAAAATTACAAAGAAAAACTAGAGGATCGACGTCAAACAAATGGGCCTGCCTTTGTCTCGATTTCTGCTACGGATAGCTACTACTTGGGAAGAGTGAAGACATTTTATTACGCCAACCTTTAAGGGACAGATGTTAAAAAAAAATAAAATAGATACGCACGATCTATTGCAATTTTTAGTTATTTATTAAATTATTAATTAAAAATAAGTATAAACAACTTTATATGTAAAAAAAAAATCTGTTTCGGAGAATCGAACTGGATTCGAACTCTGTACCTTTGATACTAAAGGCCAATGTTCTATGCCAGTGCCACACGACAATCAAGGTCAACTAAATCCGAGGTTATTTATACGTACTTCAAATTAAATTTTCTTTCTGAATTTTTTATTCAGTATTTTGTAAATGTTGCTTTATAATGTTGAACTTTATATGAATTAAAACATTTGATATGTTTACAACATTATTAGTCAAAAGAAAGAACACGTTGCATACCGATTCTACACTTAACACTAGAAATTCTAAATGAAGTAATACTTTATAAATAAAAATACGCACTATACATTTTATCGGTTATCTATCTTTGAAAGAATGACCTTTCGGTTTTGTTTTTACGTGGTAAAATGACATAGAGAACTATATTGGTGTTTTAATAAGAAAATTTTGCATTTATTTTAATAATAAATCTTTGTTTTGTTTTTTTACTGTGAATAGTCCGAATGGCAAAATATTACAAAAACGTTTTTAATTTAATCATTACAAAAATTCTATAAGAAAAAAAAAATATTTTTTCTATTTATTGTAATAAAATTTAGATTTCAAAAACGCTGTATATTTCTATTGCAAACCAGTATTACTTCAAATATTTTGTTTATATAAATAGAAAAGGAGACTTGTTTTGTTGTCGTTAACCTTGGCTTTAATATTTTGCTGTTAACCTCAGTTCGGTTAGCAGTTAGTACATTACTTTGGGATTTTTTGGTTGCATACGAGTCCACCCAACTCTAAAGCCGGGGTCGGCAACCTGCGGCTCGCGAGCCACATGCGGCTTTTTAGTTCCATACGCAAATATTATTTATTTTAGCGAAACATTTTTCAAAATAGTTCTGAATCTTTTAACGAAGAATAGGCACCGATTCTATCTCTCATCCTTATACCACCCCCACCCCCCATTACACGCGTCGTCAGTCGTCGGAAGCTCTGGGATGACGCCGTGGTCGGATGTTTCTATGTAGGTTTTAATTCGCTTTCGACGAAAGACGAAACGCCATTTTCACTACGTGCTTTGGTCGTGACGTATTGTTTTTTGTTTCAAGTAAATGAGTTAGAAGCCAATGATCTTCTCAATGTTAGAAGCAATCAACAAGTAATGCTATTCTGGCAAGCTTTGCGGTACCAATAGAAATTGTAAAAAAAAGGCAAAACATTTTCAGATGGTGAGTATGTCAAAGACTGCTTCCTAAGTGCATCTGAAGAACTGTTTCGTGATTTAAAAAAAAAAACAAAAAAAAAAACAGAAACCTTGAAAAAAAAAATCAAAGATATGCCACTATCCGCTAAAACAGTACAAGATCCTCTTATATAACTTAAGCTTTTTTTTTTACAAACCTTATATCAACTCACTCTGTCTGGTTCAAATTTCCCACGCTTAATTTCTCCCACTTCCCATTCTCGGATCAAGCTAAAACTTTCCACAATTATCCTCCCTCCCCGCTCCCAAAAAAAAAAAAGAAGAAAAAAACAAACGAATCAATTAACAAAAAAAAAAAAACACCTATTTTTTAAATTTACTATTGGTAGTTAATTAAATGTGTTTGATATCCAAAAGGTCTGTCTGGTAAAACGTTTGTATACCTTTTTTCTCCCACACCCTATCTCGGATCAAGCTGAAATGTGGCACTATTAACTCTCTTATCTGAAAAAAAAAAAGAATGAGTTAAAAAAAAAAAAAAAAATTAGACAATTGACTATTGCTAAAGGTAATTAATTATTTTGTTTGGTATCTCAAACAAAGAAAAGAAATTGTACTTGACTGATAAGGCGGCATAAGTTGAATTAGCCCCCTTGTGTGCTTTGTGAAAGAAAAGTTTGTAATTAACAATAGATGACTATGAAAACGTCTATTTTCATTAGCACTTCCGTGGCACAGTGGTTAGTCTGTTAGCTGAAGGAAACCTGAGGAAGCCACAGCCCTCGAGTTTGAATTCAGGTCTTTCACCTTTTTTTTTTACACATACATGTAAAAATCAATCATCCAGATACTCCGTTCTTTCACCCCCCACCCCCGACCTTTTTCCAACTGGTCCAGACAAGTGATAGCGTATTGAGAAAGCTAAAAGCATGAAATTGTGCTAAAAAAACGAATGGTAAAAATAGTTCTATCGCACAGATTTATAATTGTTAGTATAGACCTATTACAAATTGAGTACATGATTGATATAAAATAATTGATACAATTACGTTAATAAAAACTTTGTTTTGTGTATTTTAAAATGTTTTTTTTTTTTGGTTTAAAGTTTTTTTTATATTTGGTTTGTTTATTTATTAAATCAAAAGCTTGATTAATGTCCTTTCCAAAGTCCTTCAGTTCTACATGTTTATATCAGTTACACTCATTGCGTGTAAAGCTGCCAATGAAATGTTTGCACTTAAGGATCTTCGGCCTTATGCTTCAGTCGGTTTAAGGATTAAGTCAAGTCAAGTAAAATAAAGTTCTTTATATAGTGAATCTTATATTTATATCGCTAACTCAAAACGAACTTATTCGAAATAACAATTAAAAAAAATTTAAATTACTAAATCAATCCAGCCTCATTTGATTGCAAGGTAGTGAAGTATGCGCTCTAGACTGTCGTAAAATGTTCTCTGTGGTCTCATGTTCTAATCCTGCCAGCTGCAACCTCCTTCGTCCTGCGGGAGGTTTGGCTAGGAAGTAATTATGTTACAATCTAAATACAAGAAGCTTAATCTAATAGGTCCCGCTTGTCTAAATGTAAGATGTTTAATCTAATAGGTCACTCTTGTCTAAATACAAGACACTTAATCTAATAGGTCCCTCTTGTCTAAATACAAGACACTTAATCTAATAGGTCCCTCTTGTCTAAATACAAGACACTTAATCTAATAGGTCCCTCTTGTCTAAATACAAAACGTTTAATCTAATAGGTCCCTCTTGTCTAAATACAAGACACTTAATCTAATAGGTCCCTCTTGTCTAAATACAAGACACTTAATCTAATAGGTCCCTCTTGTCTAAATACAAGACACTTAATCTAATAGGTCCCTCTTGTCTAAATACAAGACACTTAATCTAATAGGTCCCTCTTGTCTAAATACAAGACACTTAATCTAATAGGTCCCTCTTGTCTAAATACAAGACACTTAATCTAATAGGTCCCTCTTGTCTAAATACAAAACGTTTAATCTAATAGGTCACTCTTGTCTAAATACAAGACACTTAATCTAATAGGTCCCTCTTGTCTAAATACAAGACACTTAATCTAATATGTCCCTCTTGTCTAAATACAAGACACTTAATCTAATAGGTCCCTCTTGTCTAAATACAAGACACTTAATCTAATAGGTCCCTCTTGTCTAAATACAAGACACTTAATCTAATAGGTCCCTCTTGTCTAAATACAAGACACTTAATCTAATAGGTCCCTCTTGTCTAAATACAAGACACTTAATCTAATAGGTCCCTCTTGTCTAAATACAAAACGTTTAATCTAATAGGTCACTCTTGTCTAAATACAAGACACTTAATCTAATAGGTCCCTCTTGTCTAAATACAAGACACTTAATCTAATAGGTCCCTCTTGTCTAAATACAAGACACTTAATCTAATAGGTCCCTCTTGTCTAAATACAAGACACTTAATCTAATAGGTCCCTCTTGTCTAAATACAAGACACTTAATCTAATAGGTCCCTCTTGTCTAAATACAAGACACTTAATCTAATAGGTCCCTCTTGTCTAAATACAAGACACTTAATCTAATAGGTCCCTCTTATCTAAATACAAGACACTTAATCTAATAGGTCCCTCTTGTCTAAATACAAGACACTTAATCTAATAGGTCCCTCTTGTCTAAATACAAGACACTTAATCTAATAGGTCCCTCTTGTCTAAATACAAGACGTTTATCCTAATACGTCTCGCTTAGCTACATACAAGACTCTAATCTTAATAGGTCTCACTTATCTTAATACAAGACGCTTATCATAATAGGTTTCGCTCATAAGCGCCCGCAGGGGTGGGTTCAATGTGGTGCACTTGCACCCCCTTCCTCTGGATTCTGAGCAGTCCAATTCTAGCCATTTTTTTTTGCACCATCAGATAAATTAAAATCTAAGTAGCAACTAAACAAGTAGTGCTTCCATTAGTGACTAAAGTACAGTTGCAGTAGACTAGCCTAGGCTTATCATGAATATTTTTTTTTTGTATTGGAGGAAAAGTCCTTGCCAGCTATCTTTCGATTTGACATATGTGAAAGTTTCTTTGAACAAGATTGAAGAGTGCAGTCATCTTGGTACATGTATTTACGTCTTGATGAGTTGCTATCATTGTTAGCGCACAATATAATAGTTTCAACACGTCCACCAGTTCACAATAGAAGAGATATAAGAAAGTTCTTCCCATGCCATCTGAGTCAAAATGTTGATTTGTATCGGCGGAGAATTGGCAGCAGCATGAATTAACTGCCTTTTCTTGGTATTTCGGTAATGAAAATGCAGATATCTTTGGCACTGAATATATGTGTTTGAGCGTTTGATTTGTTAATGGTGATTGTAATCAAGAAGAATTCATTGGTTTGGTCCTTGTTGTTGAGAGAGACGCACTGTCTGTGTCTAACGTCATTGTCAGCGAATACATTAAGTAGAGTCTAAACATGACCATAAACTAATTTGCCAAGGCTACGTTGGCTGCCCCGTAGCATTCAGAACGGCTTTATATTCTGTATCTTAATTCGTTAGTTTCTTCAGAACTGCCAGATAAGCGTTTATCGCCAGATTGTCCAGATTGTCCATTGCGTCAGTAGTAAAGTTATTGACAGTTTTGGCAGCATTTGCATTTTTTGTTTGACCGACCGTTGGGATGCAAGCGCCTCACGGGTAAACTTGCCAGCGTGTACAGTAAATAGTTTGTTCACATTTTATGTTTTTTTTTAAATAATGAATGAAGTATTTACAGTAAAATTAATATCGCATAGGTATGCTAGTATGGGGGAGGGATTAGTGTGGGCACCAGTTTTTTTCTTTAATATTCTCTTTAATAAAAAAGTTGCAGTTACAGCTTTAAGCCATAGGTAGCAACTAGCACCCCTTGCAAAAAAGCCTGCGGGGGCCCATGGTCTCGCTTATTTCAATACAAGACGCTTATGCTGATAGGTCTCTCTTATCTAAATACAACACTCTAATCCCAAATAGGTCTCGCTTATTTAAGTACAAGACTCAAATACTAATAGGTCTCTCTTATCTAAATACAAGACACTAATCCTAATAGGTCTCGCTTATTTAAATACAAGACTCTAATCCTAATAGGTCTCGGGTCCTTAGCGTGAACAAGGTACAACAGTAAAGACAAAGTGCATTAGAAAGGGGAAGAGGAAGGTGTATGTGATTAATGACGCAAGAACTACGTGCTGTGAAATTGTCGTCTGCTTTAACTGACACAAAAACATTGCACAACGAAGGCTGAGTCAAGGTGTTGAAGGTGACCTCGGGAAAGTTGGGTGTTGTCTCTTCAATTTACTTGTTAACAGGATAAATCACTAATTTAACAATTAAAATACTCTTGGAATTAGGTTTTACAGTCACATGACACAATCATGATGATACACACTGCGTGACATTAGCCTCCGTATAACATCTTCATGTCACACATCTCCATGTCACACATCTCCATGTGACACAATCATGATGACACACTGTGTGACATTAGCCTCCGTATGACATATCCATGTCAGACATCTCCATGTCACACATCTCCATGTCACACATCTCCATGTCACACATCTCCATGTCAAACATCATTATGCGACACATCCTCATGCCACACATCTCCATGTCACACATCTTCATGCCACATATCTCCATGTCACACATCTGCATGTCACACATCTCCATGTCAAACGTCATTATGCGACACATCTCCATGTCACACATCTCCATGACACACATCTCCACGTCACACATCTCCATGTCACACATCTTCATGTCACACATCTCCATGCCACACATCTCTATGCCACACATCTCCATGTCACACATCTCCATGCCACACATCTCTATGCCACACATCTCCATGTCATACATCGCCATGTCACACATCTTCATGTCATACATCTCCATGTCATACATCTCCATGTCACACATCTCCATGTCATACATCTCCATGTCATACATCGCCATGTCACACATCTCCATGTCATACATCTCCATGTCATACATCGCCATGTCACACATCTCCATGCCACACATCTCCATGCCACACATCTCCATGTCACACATCTCCATGTCACACATCTTCATGTCACACATCTCCATGTCATACATCTCCATGTCACACATCTCCATGTCACACATCTCCATGTCATACATCTCCATGTCACACATCTTCATGTCAGACATCTTTATGCACAAATCTTTATGTCATATATCTTCATGCACATATCTTCATGTTACACATCTTTATGTCGCACATCTTTATGTCAGACATCATTATGTGACACATTATCATGCCACACATCTTTATGCCACACATCATTATGCGACACATTCTCATATCACATATCGCCATGTCACACATCTTTATGTGACACATTTTTATGTCACACATCATTATCTTTATCATTAACTATGATTTTCAATATGTTTCATTAGGTCTTATCCCCATAATACATACTCTCTTCTGTGTGTCTATCTTGCCGGTTTACCCCTCAAAGGTGCCCCCAAAGTAGTAATGTAGGAGTATTTCTTTTTTACCCTAAATATTTTTTTTCTCGTATAGTTTGTGCCAAAGAAAAACAAATTATTCTTCTTATCAGCTGTTCATCTTCATAGCGCTTCTGACTTATTACCCATACAGGTCTTCTAGTATAACAAAAGTTATATCTAAAATTGTTTTCTGTTTTCCGAAGCTAGTCTGTGGAAAATTAATGACTTTCCTTACATAGATGTCATAATGACATGGTCGTTGCGAAATTTGAAATTCAAAACGTCTGTAAACAACTTTTGCAAAATGTTTAATGTTCGTAAGTCTTCTGAATAATAACTTCACAGTATGTCAAATGAAATTAGCATTTCATCTTTTTTGTCGTTTTCTTTTAATGAATTTTTAGTTGAGACTAATGAGATGACCTCTTTCTAAATGTTTAACCACATAAGTGGAGAAAGCCATGCAATAGTTATAACAAAGTTTATATCAACTCTGTGTATCTGTCTGTGTGTCTGTGTGTCTGTCAGACCAAAAATGTGTACATGTTATTTCTCCCACACCCAATCTCGGATCAAGCTGAAAGTTTGCACAATTAGTTCTTTTACCTGGCAACACAAGAATAAAAAAAAAAAAATATTAACCAATTAGTTAATTTACTATTGGTAATAAATTACTTAATTTAGTATTTTAAACAAGGGAAAGAAATAGTAATTGACTGAAGAGGAGGAATAAGCTTAATTAGTCCCCTTTATATTAGGCTGCCATCTCAGACTTAGTGACCACAAACATGAAATAGAAACTATAGATAACTATACGATTTTCCATGTTTATAGACTCACCACTAGCAGAGCGGTAACCGTGTCACTTTCAGAAACCCGAGAAGGCTTAAGCTATGAGTTCGAATTCAGGTCTATTACAAATTTAATTACATGACTGATCCAAACTAATTAATACACCTACGTTTAATATAAGCTGTGTTTAAAAAAAATATATTGTTCAATACTATCTTGTTAAATTTAATAAGGTCATATGAATTTTTTTTGGTAACCTCCCTTCTGTCGTTTAGTTCAGTGGTCGCAAACTGCGCTCGAGATCAGCTTGCGACTCCTCGACTCCTTTGTTGCGGTTCTTAACATGAAAAGTTTAGAGCAATTACTAACTTGCCTTATAAACAAACAGAGTAGCCTAAAGAAATTTGTAAAAAGCGAAAATTGCTAGGATGTCGCTCACAAACATTTGTTATCAAATATTTTGTTATTATCTTATAAATTACGGACGTGACTTTAAAAAAAAAAAAGATGATTACTTCCTTCGTCCATGTTTTAATCTAGTCACGAATGTTAATCAGTGACTTAAAACTCTGCTAACTCGAAGGTTTTCGTGGCTGATTCAGGCAACACGTTCCATGCTCTAATAGCACTAAGGAAGAAGAAAGACATCTTGACATTACTCTTGTCATAACCCCGCGCGGACAGCGACGTTTCAGGGTATTAATCTATCGCGAGAGTAGAGTATCCTTAACAAAGCACCAGTATATAGTAGGAGATTAACACTTTCAAGATACTTTTAACATTCCAAGCACATTCTGGTTGTACTGCTATCTCCCCACCTCTCTTTCTCCATAATCCCACCCTCCCCCTTTTCGTATATATATTTTTTTTATCAAGGTCCTTCCCCAATCTGTGCATGTAAAATGACACACACAGACACAAATAAAATAAAAACTAGTATTTATCTTTCCCTTTGTCCCGAGCCGTTTATTTCCAAATTCGCAAATGATTCAAAATGCCTAAATGTCATAAGAGTGAGTTTTGAACACGTGTGTCCTGTGCTTGTTAAACACACACACTCATTTCTTTCCTGCTTTATATAGAGGGCAACTATAAAATTAATTAGCTGTAAAATGTACCAGTTACTGTCAAGAGGAAATCTCCATGGAGACGCGGGATTTACATAAATAGCTTCGTGACGTCTTGTTTACTCGTTTTTATGGTATTTGCGTGTAGCGCGTTTTCTGTCCCTTGGCCTGCGGACCATTTCTGGCCTTTTTTTTTCTGACACCAAAATTGAACTAATTAATTTTATGCAGTTTAAAGTTGATAATTGATATAAAAGAAATATAACCTGAAAAAAAAAGTAAACAATGTGGTCTGCATAAAAGATGATGATCGAGAAAGTTGCCCTCCAAAAAATGTAAAGGTTCATATTATTATATTGATAAAGAGGGGTTGTCACGTGACATCGTGAAAGGCTTTGAAGTTATCAATTGAGGGGCTGTACATCTTATAATTAAAAAAAAAGAATTTGTCACGTAATTCAAAGAGGGAATAACCCTTGACACAATGTAGTCTATCATGAAACAATAAGAGGCGAACACTAAATGTTAACCCCCTTGAAAATGTCTGCACGTGACAAAAACATATCTATTCACTTCCTTTACTGCCGACACGGTCATTTTGACTTCAGTGTTTTAATTAATATAATTTAAGGTGGTCAAAACGTTTTCCTGTTGGGTGAAATATCTTTCCAAGTGGATAATCTGGGGTAACTTCGATAAAAAAAAGTGCATATTCATTTAAGCAACCAGAAGCAGTCTGACAAAATAAGGAAATGTAATCTAGCCTTCTAGACTAGACGAATAGATTCCACATGGTGAATTGATGGGAATGGCATGGTCTAGATTTTTTGTACATGTTTTGATGTCCTTTCAGAATTGAATTTTCGCCCGAACTTCCCGAAAGATGGACAGGTTTTGAGCTCGAAACCAACAAAACGACAGTCCAGAGCGCATACCACATACCACATACAACATATCACATACCGCATATCACATACCGCATATCACATACCGCATATCACATACCGCATATCACATACCGCATATCGCATACCACATACCGCATATCACATACCGTATACCACATACCGTATACCACATACCGTATACCACATACCGTATACCACATGATGTGGCAAATAAACACAACCATAACCGGAGGAGAGAGAAGAAAAGGGATACTAGAATTCAAGGGCTCAAAGTAGGTGTGCGAGGGAGCGGGGGCTCATAAAGTGTGCCGTTCCAATTAACTGGAACATACACAAAATAGAGCAGTGAGATTCATAACAAACGAATATTCACATTTGACTAGAGTAACACCTTTAGTAAAATCACTAAATTTAGAAAGCCTTCAGGACAGAAGGCTCAAAAGTAAAGTAGCAATCATACATAAAACACTGAACCATAATCTTCAAATACAAAAACAAAATGTAATAAAATACTCTGAAAGACACAAAGATAAAAATATATTCCTCGTCCCATATGCTAGAACAAATTCTTCCCTAGTGCTATTAGATCATGGAATGGGTTTCCTGAGCTAGCCAGGAAAACCAGTGACTTGGCAGAATTTAAGTCATTGGTTAATATGCATGACTAAATGCATGAAGCGTACGACGTGTATATCTTCTTTTTTGAAATAACGTCTGTGTTATTTAAGAAGATAAGAAAAAAGTAACAGATACAAGACTTTTTCGTGGCGAAAGTATTTTAGGAAAGCGACAAAAAGAGAAAGGAAGAGTTTTCCCGCCAAAATACTTAGTGTGAGAGCAGTGGCTGAGAAAGGAAAGGACACAATGTGGAACAGGTGTGGTGCTACTGATCAGAATAAAAAAATATATAGGCTACCCTGGGGAAAAAATCACCGAGCATTGGCAGGGATTCATGCTAATTTAAATATATTTGATTCATGCTAATTTAAATATATTTGTTTTATGCTAATTTAAATATATTTGATTCATGCTAATTTAAATATATTTGATTCATGCTAATTTAAATATATTTGATTCATGCTTATTCAAATATATTTGTTTCATGCTCATTTAAATATATTTGATTCATGCTAATTTAAATATATTTGTTTCATGCTAATTTAAATATATTTGATTCATGCTAATTTAAATATATTTGTTTTATGCTAATATAAATATATTTGATTCATGCTAATTTAAATATATTTGTTTCATGCTAATTTAAATATATTTGATTCATGCTAATTTAAATATATTTGTTTCATGCTAATTTAAATATATTTGATTCATGCTAATTTAAATATATTTGATTCATGCTAATTTAAATATATTTGATTCATGCTAATTTAAATATATTTGATTCATGCTTATTTAAATATATTTGATTCATGCTAATTTAAATATATTTGATTCATGCTAATTTAAATATATTTGATTCATGCTAATTTAAATATATTTGATTCATGCTAATTTAAATATATTTGATTCATGCTTATTCAAATATATTTGATTTTTATTTTCTAGCTTGAATCAACTTGGTTATAGATGCTCAGTTTTAAAATTAAAGCAATACACAATAGCAAAAGAAAAGTAAATATACATGTTTTTGACGGGGTACCATGAAGGCAGTGTTAAGACACCTGCTATCACCTACAGTCCTGTCACGCACATTGTTCTCGCTCATCAATCTGGACTGCCATCTTTCTCCTGATTACCTGGTCGTATGTTGCCCCTGCCCTTTACATGGAAGATTGGTGTACATGACAGTACGGAGGCTTCCCGTCTCCTCCTCTTCACGTTTTCCCTTTAGGCGTCCTCTCTTTTTACCTCCCACACTTTAGTGAGGTGTTTTCAAGCCATGTCACATGACTAGGAAAATAAGGAAGCAGATGGAAAATATTTGATTTTTTTTTCTTTAGAACTTTTTATTATGCTCTACTTTTAATCATTCGTGGCCCATATAGCTGTTCATATAGCATTAAATCTTAAATAAAAAATTCTGCATGTTATTATGATAGAGGAGAATACTAATAATCCGATCCTATTAATTACATGATGAAATCTATCGGTACTACCATTGCAGTCTCTCTATTTTTTTTTAAATTTTTTATTTCCGTAATATTATTATGTGAACAACTTGAAGACGTTTTGCATATTAAGCTGTTAAAAACTGATACCTGTTTGACATTTAGATTTTAACGTCTGCTGAAATTATTTTCACATCATATTTGTGTACATAATTGATAACTATCACATTTCTAATCCAGTAAACTTAATGAAAGAAGTTAATTCATATTCATTTTTTTTAACCCTCTCCTCCCGATAGAAACGAAACAACTCCTTTTAAAATGATAAATTTACCGTTAAGTGTCACACTGAAATTCTGAGCGATCACTCTACTGGGAGAACCTTGGGAAGGAAGTACTACTTCAGGACGTTCAGAAAGAAAAAGTTCATTGGACGTTCAGAAGGAATGACGTCTTATAATGTTGAAATGTAAGTACATCTTGATGATGTTGAGAAGAGAGGAAACAGTTCTGATGTTAAGAAAATAGACGTCTTAATGATGTTGAGAAAAAAGGACGTCTTAATGATGTTGAGGAAAAAAGGACGTCTTAATGATGTTGAGAAAAAAGGACGTCTTAATGATGTTGAGAAAAAAGGACGTCTTAATGATGTTGAGAAAAAAGGACGTCTTAATGATGTTGAGAAAAAATTGACGTCTTAATGGTGTTGAGAAAAAAGGACGTCTTAATGATGTTGAGAAAAAAGGACGTCTTAATGGTGTTGAGAAAAAAGGACGTCTTAATGATGTTGAGAAAAAATTGACGTCTTAATGGTGTTGAGAAAAAAGGACGTCTTAATGATGTTGAGAAAAAAAATGACGTCTTAATGGTGTTGAACAAAAAAGTACTTGTAAATAAAAAGAAGGAAAGATGTTTGTACTTATTTTATTGTTTAAAATTTGTATCTGTGTTTAATACGGAAATGTATGTTGTAAGTTTAAAATATATTTACAAATCCGATACGCTAAAGTTTTGCCTACCCTACACTATAAGCTAATCTCCCCTTTCAGACTTTGCGATCTAGGGGGCAATTGATGTTAAGGTCATCTGTTTCTATGGCCAACGATTAATGAGCAGGGTGTCATGTGGCCAGCACTACGACCAACTTAAGTCAGGTGAACTAAGGAGAGCCCTAAAAATCCCGAAATTCAAAATCGCAGCGAGATTCGAATTCAGGACCCCAGGCTCGGAAGCCAAGCGCTTATCCACTCAACCCCCAGACTACACTATAACCAGCACTTTTACATAGATGGTCATGGCAACTTGCATTGCATTTTAATTCGTCGTTTTTATTCTTCTTTAAGTTTTTAATTTGTTTTAATTGCAGTAAGCCCGAAACTTCCAATCTGTGTTCAATATAAATCTATATTATAAAGTAGAATGTGAGGGGTATGTATGTATGTATGTATGTATGTTACTTATAGACATCAAAACTGCTTGACCAATCTTGATAAAACTAGGCAGGAATGTTCCTTGGGTACCAACTTAGACCGTAGTGTATGTATTGTAGCCCTAAAACAAACTTAAGACCCTCAAAAAAAATAAAGTTGTCCGACTCTATTACAGCTATAGTATTTTATGGATCTAGGCCATGTCTACAATGTTGACATAAGAAAAGATAGAAAGGATTTAGACCTAGATCTAATTTTAAGAAATACACTTTGCGCAGATAGTTTTTTACTTTGACACATGAAAATACAAAAGAAGATCCATTGATTTCATTATATAATAAAATTAACCTTCAATTTTGTGTTTCAAAAGCATTTTTTACATAAATTAGTTCCGGATATCTGTGACTACAGATTTCCTGACGAACATTCTTTCATTAGACAATACCGTAATGAATCGCGTACTAAATATTATTTCGTTTAAGGGGGATGCACAATGAAATTTCAATTTTTGTAATTTACAGATAAATAGAAAAGCTTTATGCATGACTTGATAGAACATATAGAGACATGAGTAACCATACACATTTTATGAGTGTAGCCTTTTGGGTTGCTATGGAAATGGCGGCCATCTTGAAAATAAACAATGTTTACAAAATTCTTAAAATATTCTAAAGTACTCAAAATTTTTTTAATTTTTTGATTGCACCTGATAGATATTTGAATCCCATAGGTAACTGGCTAATTTTGTTTTGAAAATTATTACTGGTTTAATTTTTATGAATTTTTTAAATTTTTATTTTTTTCCGACCCCATTTTTCATCTGAGGTCACATCATTATTTTTATTTTTTTATGAAATTTATTATACATATTGAAAATTTTTGCAGCCTATTACCTATGATATACTATCAATAAACTACATGTGAAAAATTATTAGTCTAACTTATACAGAACTAAAGATTTTGAGATTCTTGTGGACAACATGCACCTAAAAATACATTTTGAGAAAAACGCATTTAAAGTTTTTAAAATGATATAAAATATTTATTGTAACCATAAAAATGAAAAAAAAGGGAATATTTACATAAAACAACATAATAGATAATAAAAAAAACAAAAAACTATTCATTAAAATGGCCTGATTGATAGGTTGGACCTTCTAGAACCTCTGCCCGGTGCTCATGCTCAATTCTTCGTTTTTTCAAGTTTTTTCTCCTGGACACTAATGCGATTGATTTTCTTTTTCTAACAAGCTGTAGTTTGACATTTTGCTTTTTCTCACTAGAAGAAATGTTCTTTAGTGTCCAGGGAATGCCTAATATGTCAAAAACTGATCTGATGCCAACAGGTCCATTATTGAAGGCTAAAACAGCAAGGTATGTCGCAGCCCTTACCGTTTTTAATGTTGCGAATTCTGTTTTGGGGCATCTTTGCCAAATGAGGGAATGAAAAGATTCATTGGCGTTTTGTGTTCCCATTCTAGAACATCTTTTTAACAGATCTGTGTCTGTTAGTCTTTTCATTATAGGAAATAACAGTTTACCTATTTCTGATGTGATGGTCTGGTTGTGTTTTTTATATGGCTGTTTTAGTGCCTCTGATCTCTTAAAGTGACACCAAGATGTAGCGCCATCAGGACACAACCTGTGGTTATGATCTAGGTCTGAGCTCATCATATGAAAAAATGAGCCCATAACAGCCAGCTTCATTTTTTGAATGTCGGGAGCATTTTGGCGCAGAGCTTTGGAATAGTAATTTGTAATTTTTTCAATTTTTGGCTTTGTAAGCCTATAATTTAGTTCTTTTTTGTTAGACATTTTTAAATTGTTCAAAGCATTAAACATTCTTTTTGAGATGTGGTTAATGCAGTCCTCTTTTAAGATTTCTACATCATATCCTGAGTTGGTAATGGCAGATGAATGCGATTTACTATCGCCATCACACAGCATCGTGCCATAAACAAGTTTTCTGGATGCCACAGAGCGCGAAAAGATTTTGGATGCTGCTGCGGCCTCCATTGCATTTGCTGAGCCACTGAAGTTTTTTTGACACATATGCTTAGAGGCATCAAAGTTTAGTTCTGCAGAGTTTGAATCACAAACATGGCAATAATTTGATAGGACTTCGGTGTCGATGACGAGTCCAGTATCAAAATCAATAACTGTGCCAATTCCTGAATGAGATGAGTGGCCCCTTTTATGCCAAGTCCCATCGAAAGAAACTGTAATAACAGGACAGCCTGTTGAACTTATTCTTTCATCTGTAGTTAGAGGTTGTGAAATGTTTCTTCCATGCACAACAGCAGATGCCCTAATCATACATTCTTCACCAGCTTCAATTATAGCGGTATTGACTATGTTAGCTAGATTGTTATAAGTATTTCTGTGCATGCAGGGCATACTCATAAGTCCACAAAACCTATCAAATTTAGAATGCGAGATTCCAGATTCTTTTAATGCAGCGACAGCGCGGACATTAATATCCAGATGAACATCATTACTTTTTTTTGAGGTCCAGTCGGACCACAAATATGTTTCACAATTTAGGCATTTGATTTTAATCAAATGAGCCATGCCTTTTGATTGTGTGATGCACATAGTTAATTTGTTGTCAAAGCAATGTGGACAGCACAACAAGGAGACCATTGTGGTCAATTGCATTGAATTCATCATGACGTATATGAAATCTTCAGGCAGCCTCTTATTGGTGTTATCAGCGTTAGTAACTGCAGTTAGGGATATTTTTCGCTCAGCTGCACTTGCAGGCTGTGTTGTTGCTGCTTCAGATCCAGCTGTATCCAAAACAGAGCTGCAAACAAATAAAAAATAAATTAGAGGGTCTTTAAAAAAAAATTCAATAGTATGAAAGTACACGTCACATCTATCACAACATGAAGATTATTTTAAATTTTATAATGCATTTTAGAAATCATATATTGTATTAATCATAAAAAGTAAAGAATGTATAGAGACATGTTACATGTAATATAGATCTATATATGACAATATGTACTAGATCTAAAAAAAAACAACTAAGACCAAGACTTGAGTTGAAGTTGAAGTCCTACAATACTGTTCAATACATCATCATACACGATAATCAGATAATCTAATCTCTAGAGATTATCTAGTTCTAATGTGATCTATGCTCCTAATATAGACTAGATCTATAAAAGGATAGATCTCTATGTTTGCAATCATTTTCATGATATTTATTTAATGTCTATAGAATCTAGATTCTAGATCTAGATCTAGATGTGATTCATTGGATAAACACGTTGTCGAACTCAAAGAGCCAAGGTTTCATAGTCATTATTTTATGTGTCAGCACACGCTTGTCTAGTAAATAAAAAAAAAAGCAAACTCTAGATCTAGACTTACCTTTGTAATTGTGCATTTGTCTTTGAAGCATGTCGTCCTCTGGGCTTACAGTAACGTTTTTTCTTTCCAAACATATAACCTTTTGTTGGCATTTCTGAGTTTCAATAATGAATCGATTGTTGATGTGATGGAAGTTTACAGAAGAAGGACCGGTTCACGTCATGTGCGCATGCGTGCATACTTTGTAGTTACGGAAGCTTTTTCAGTGCGCATGCGTGTAATTACAGTAACTATAGAAGCTTTGATGGTGCGCATGCGTAAATATGGCTTTGTGGGTGTGTATATGAGGATATAGGGGAAAAAAAGAGGTAGTGACGTATTTTGAAAGTTCATTGCAGTACTATTTATTTATAGAATGAGAAACCATGCACATAATCGGAACTAGAAAAGTAGACCTTTGTATCGATACCATCTGTTAGGGATGAGAGCGTACATTAGCTTATCAACTATAGCTTACAAAATGTTGATTTTTCACCAAAACATCAAAATTTTGCTTATATATCTACATTTAAAATACAAAATTGATGTATAAAACGTATTTTTTTTAGTATTCTGATAGGGAATTCGTATTCTAGACATTTTAAACTATTAAAATCAATTAATTTTAAAATATCGATATTTTTGACCTAAATCTATGTTTTCTCACTGTGCATCCCCCTTAATTGTTTACTTTATAATCCCATCCCTAGATCTAAAACTCTAATCCAACTCTAAGATGATAAAACTTCTCTTCGCACAGATAGTTTTATACTTTAACACATAAATATATTAATTAAAGTCCATTCATTTCATATTTTGATCAAATAAACATTCAAATTTGGTTTTCTAAAGCTACATTCGTTTACGAAAGCTGCGAAGCCGAGTTGAGATAGGCCTAGATCTATATTCATTCATGAATCGCGTACTAAAAATTATTTCGTTTAATTGTTTACTTTATAATCCCATCCCTAGATCTAAAACTCTAATCCAACTCTAAGATGATAAAACTTCTCTTCGCACAGATAGTTTTATACTTTAACACATAAATATATTAATTAAAGTCCATTCATTTCATATTTTGATCAAATAAACATTCAAATTTGGTTTTCTAAAGCTACATTCGTTTACGAAAGCTGCGAAGCCGAGTTGAGATAGGCCTAGATCTATATTCATTCATGAATCGCGTACTAAAAATTATTTCGTTTAATTGTTCACTTTATAATCCCATTTATTTAACAAAGCTATCGCTCTTTTCGTTTTTAATAGATAAGAATGTATCGACTTTGGGTAAACCCATAGACATAAATAAATATAGACTGGAAGTAGGAAGTTATTTTTATTTGGGGGAAGTCAAATATGTTTATGTACTATATCTATGTGAAAAAAAAATGGCGGCAATTGAGCTATAAATTCTAGGACTAACATTTCAGCCAATATATACCTTTGATCTTTAGTTTTGAAAAGTACAAAACTGCCATATTCCCAATATTTTGTCTTTGTTTCATAATCATAGACATAGGCAAATATATATAGGTTTGTGATGTGGATCTACAAACTTATCTTTTCCCAAATATTTCCGATAATAATTTGTTCTTTGTCGTCCAGTCTATATATATATGTCTATGGGTAAACCATTTTCGCAAAACTAATTTTATTTTCGTAGCGAAACTGAAATAACGTGAAAGGATCATTAGCTACGTTTAACATAATCTAAATCCAATCCACTAGATTATTCAAAAGCAAATGTTTTAATTTAAAAAAAATGGATTTAAGCCTATTAGCTATTTTGATTTGATAGCATTATTCACACTATTTTTACATTGACACATTCGCTTTACTTATTACATTATTATTTCGTTTAATTGCTTACAAAACACTCTCAGTAAATATATCGAAAGTAATGCGCAAATAAAGACCCGCGGGTCGCGGGTAACATATGTCTAGTAATAATATATAATCGTTTGTGAAAGCGAATCAAGAAATGTAGGTGGGCTTTAGTCTGGTCATGTGACCACGTGACTACGCGCGTTTTGAATGCGTTTCAAGTAGCTTTGCAGACCGGAAAGGCTCTTTTGAGGCTGAGGCGAAATATGTGTGACTGTGACGCTACTATGTGGTCTTGCTGAGTCATAGATCCATAGATCCTTGGTTCGAGTCCCCGTCAAAACTCCTCTGTTCTTTCATAGTTTCCTTAGATTCTTCTCAGTAACAATTGGTATTTAGTGTAACTGTCATGTGTTGAATGTGTTGAATGTGTTTCGCATGTGTTTTGCATGTGTATTAAATGTGTGCTGTGTGTGTGTTACATGCGGGTCGCATGTGTGTTGCATATGTTGAATGTGTTTCGCATGTGTGGCATGTGTGCTGTGTGTGTGTTACATGCGTGTTGCATGTGTGTTTCGTATGTGTTGCCTGTGTTGAATGTGTTTTGAATATGTGGCATGTGTGCTGCGTGTGTGTTGCAAGTGTTTTACATGTGTTGCATGTTATGTTTAGTTATCATTTCTCTCAGCTAGACTTCTTACAGGATCCTTGTAGCTCTTATTAAAGGCACTGATCGATTACATTTTCAATAGCGTCTGTAATAGTAATGAACCATGGCGCTACGAACCCCTTCATTGTTACTCCTCTGTTCAAAGCTAGTAAACAAGAAATAAAATATCTAAACTTTTACAAAAATCTTAAAATGAGGTCTGAATATTCATACAATATTTCATTCGAAGTAATTTTATTAACACTTTTATTATAAGGACCTTGAGTCTTTTATAACTATATTTGTTACGTTTCAATATAATGTTGGATATTTTTATGTTCATACAATTATGACAATAATGTATCCAATAAGGCACTGGCGGATCCAGAACTTTGGAGTGGGGGGGCGATTTTTTTCCAAACCCTAACCCTAACGCCCAGTAAACCCTAACCCTATGCATAAACGTGCGTACAGTATATATATATATATATATATATATATATATATATATATATATATATATTCGATATATGAGAATAAAATAAGACTGTTTCTCAATCTTCGGCGAAAAAAACAGAAAAAAAACAGTCTTTCTCCTGCAAGCTTGGGGGTTTGGGAGAGCGCCGTAAACTTTTTCAGTGGGGTTCGGGGCGAAGCCCCGACGCCAAAAGCGTTTTCTTGAATTTTTCACGGCTGAAACGCATTCTCCTGACATCTACAGCTCATTACTTATTAGTGGTGTTCGGGGCGAAGCCCCGACGCCCAAAAGCGTTTTCTTGCATTTTTCACGACTGAAACGCCTTCTCCTGACATCTACAGCTCATTATTAATCAGTGGGGTTCGGGGCGAAGCCCCGACGCCAAAAGCGTTTTCTTGAATTTTTCACGGTTGAAACACATTCTCCTGACATCTACAGCTCATTACTTATTAGTGGTGTTCGGGGCGAAGCCCCGACGCCAAAAGCGTTTTCTTGCATTTCTCACTGCAGAAACGCATTCTCCAGACATCTACAGCTTATTATTCATCAGTGAGGTTTGGGGCGCACCCTTGACGCTAAAAGCGTTTTCTGGCATTCTTCACTGCAGTAACGCATTCTCGTGTCCTACAGCTCATTATTCATTCTATTATAAAGTGCCTTTTGAATAATGATAAAAAATATTCTAATATGAATTTATAGTCCCTTAATACATTGCAAATAAAACCGATTTGTTCTTTGAAAAGATTAGATACCCCAAATATTTAGATTAAGGTTTTGAGGATCGCGGCCGAAAAAAAAAAATTCTATTAATAATATTCAATAAAATTCTAGAGCACATTATAAGTTATAGTCCTAAATTTATTTAACTAGAAAAATATGAGATAGAGTAAAGGTTGGAAAAAGTCGACTAGGAAAAGATTATCTGGCTTTTGAACTCATCTCAACCGTGACTGTTATATTGAAAAATTTCGTTTGAATTATAACTTTTCCAAAGCAAAGTCTTTCTTAAAATTGTTATGATAAATTCATGTCAAATTACACAAACTCTGTCTGGAAAGGGCAAGGGCGGTAAAATGAAAACTATTAATTCTCGCTCCTTTTTATAATTTCTGCTATTGATAGCATTTTGCATTAAAGAATAGGGGTTGGGCGACTCGATAGAAGAATTTACTTTATAGCATATATAAATTATATTAGTGACAGATTTTTTTAATTTTGTAATTTCTTACTATAATACAAAAAGAAAAAGTATTGATTTGTCCGATATTCGACTAATTTTGTTCACATACTATGATTTCTCCATAAAAGCAGCACCGCCCCCCCCCCCCACTCAAAGGGTTTAGATAGGAAGGGCGGTGGAGGTATTCGCTCTTCCCCTTCCAATCGGCCAACAGGTGAACGAAATTATATAAAGACCGGTTAAAATACCCATAACAAGTTTTAATCATATAGATATTTAATTGATTCTGTTAGCAAGCTACGATTTCTATAAATAAATAGGACCGCCCCCCCCCACTCGAAAGTTTATGGTGGGGGGGGGGGGCGGATTGATGCCATCGCCCCTCCCGACCCTACCAAATCGGCCAAAATACTAGAAGGGGGGGGGGCGAAATAATCTAAAAATAGGTTGAAATATAAATAATTAGTATATATTATTAACATAAGTAATAAATTCACATACAATTGTGTGAATTCTATACTATAAATCGTCCGCCCCCCCCCCTTCAAAGAGGCCTGGCCGTGTTGCCAGTATTAGAGACTACTGTATTCAGCGAGGTGGATGGGTTTTGTCTATACCAAGAAGCTGGGTTGAATAAACTGAATAGTCCACCACCTCCATAGATCTGTCGTTGTTGCTGTTGCAGCTGCTGTTGTGCGTTCTGTAGTCGTTGCTGTTAAAAGTATTTTGAAGAGATAAAGAGTAAAAATAAAACCAAGGTTTATTCTCTTAATTTAAAAAAAAATCTCATTACGAAAATTGATTTTTTGTTCTGAGTTTCTTACTTTTAAAGAGCAAGCAAATATTTTGAAATGAAACAAGAAAACAAAAATGAATACTTTGTTTAAAAAGACAATACCTCCTATATAAAGCTTATTTTTCTCTTTATTAGTAATTAATAATAGATTTTTTTAAAAATTGACCAGTCTTAGCCCCGCCCCATTCCTCCAGCCCATGACAAAACGAAAGTATAAATCTACTATACTTTTAAATATTGAAATGATAGCCTTTATATCTAGTAACCTATAGGTCTTATAGCCTTTAGGTCAAGTAGCTTTTAGGTCTAGTAGGCACTTGTAGCCATTAGATCTAGTAGCCTTTAGATCTTGTAGCCTTTAGGTCTAGTAGCCTTTAGATCTAGTAGCCTTTAGATCTAGTAGCCTTTAGATCTAGTAGCCTTTAGGTCTAGTAGCCTTTATATCTAGTAGCCTTTAGATCTTGTAGCCTTTATATCTAGTAGCCTTTAGATCTTGTAGCCTTTAGATCTAGTAGCCTTTAGATCTAGTAGCCTTTCGGTCTAGTAGCCTTTATATCTAGTAGCCTTTAGATCTTGTAGCCTTTAGGTCTAGTAGCCTTTAGATCTAGTAGCCTTTAGATCTTGTAGCCTTTATATCTAGTAGCCTTTAGGTCTAGTAGCCTTTAGGTCTAGTAGCCTTTAGGTCTAGTAGCCTTTAGATCTAGTAGCCTTTAGGTCTAGTAGCCTTTAGGTCTAGTAGCCTTTATATCTAGTAGCCTTTCGGTCTAGTAGCCTTTATATCTAGTAGCCTTTAGATCTTGTAGCCTTTATATCTAGTAGCCTTTAAATCTAGTAGCCTTTAGATCTAGTAGCCTTTCGGTCTAGTAGCCTTTATATCTAGTAGCCTTTAGATCTTGTAGCCTTTATATCTAGTAGCCTTTAGATCTTGTAGCCTTTAGATCTAGTAGCCTTTATATCTAGTAGCCTTTCGGTCCAATAGCCTTTATATCTAGTAGCCTTTAGATCTTGTAGCCTTTATATCTAGTAGCCTTTAGGTCTAGTAGCCTTTAGGTCTAGTAGCCTTTAGATCTAGTAGCCTTTAGGTCTAGTAGCCTTTAGGTCTAGTAGCCTTTAGATCTAGTAGCCTTTAGGTCTAGTAGCCTTTAGGTCTAGTAGCCTTTAGATCTAGTAGCCTTTCGGTCTAGTAGCCTTTATATCTAGTAGCCTTTAGATCTTGTAGCCTTTATATCTAGTAGCCTTTAGGTCTAGTAGCCTTTAGGTCTAGTAGCCTTTAGATCTAGTAGCCTTTAGATCTTGTAGCCTTTATATCTAGTAGCCTTTAGGTCTAGTAGCCTTTAGGTCTAGTAGCCTTTAGATCTAGTAGCCTTTAGGTCTTGTAGCCTTTAGATCTAGTAGCCTTTAGGTCTAGTAGCCTTTAGATCTAGACAGTGGGCAAAATGTTCCTGAACATTAATTTAGTCTTTTAGACTACTGAATGAAAAGGCCTACATTCGGAAATACCTGAAGACGTCTAGTCTGTTCAAGATAAACATTTTCTAGTTCATTAGCCACATTTAAATTATTTTCTATTTCTTCTTTGAAAAATGATAAAGTTCAAACTAGAGTATTATCAGTGTGATCAACGAGCTAGTTATTCTTTTTTCAACGATTAACACCAACTGTTAAAATTCGAGGAAAATCGTTAGAGCCGTTTTCAATATCCGTGTTCTGATTCCGCCCAGAGGTATTGTCCACCCAGCTCTACTGGGTACCTGACAAATGTTGGGAAAAAGTAATGATAGTTGGTCGTTGTGCTGGTCCGTTAAGCGTGGGCCACAGAAACAGAAAACCTTCACATCATCTGTCCTATAGATTGCAAGGTCTGAAAAGGGAACTTTCGCTCCACGATCAGTCAAGAATTTTAGTATAAGCAGCTCAAACTATAACTTAACACCCCTATTTTCTTGTGGTCCCCAAATTTTTTTCAAATTAAAGTTTCTGATTCTTATAAATAACAAGGTTACAAAAACAAAATCGGCCCCTGAAGTGGTCCACCAAGGCAGGTAAAAAGTCAGGTTTAATATTTTCAGAAAGAATATCAGAATGAAATTCTATCAAAGGCACATGACAGAGAAGTATGGAGAACGAAGGTTAACAGATAGTGTGTGATGCCCCAACGGTCCAACAGACCAAGGGCTAGGTGAAAGTGAAACAGAAGTTTAATGTGAGCCTGGCCTAACTAATGTCAAATAATATTTATCTAATTGATCTAATTGTTCTGTAAAGGGACAATCTCTTATTGAAAGCTTCAAGAAAAATAAAATTTCCGTCAAAAAATTATCTCCTTCTTTCCGATATAATATACAACATGCATTGTGGTAACAAAGAATAATAAATAAATAACAAAAGACTACTTCTTAATTGTTGTTTTAAATTATGTTCCACTTATATGCATACTAAAAAGATTATTTTTCTTTAAGATTAAAAGTAAACATTTTTTTTTTGTAAATGTAGTTGACAGTATGACAGAACTTACTTAACTTAGCAATACAATAAAAAGTATTTTTTTGATAAAAATTCTAAAACCGTTTGCATAAATGTGTTTAAAATATGGTAGATATTCATCTCCCTTATTAAATAGCCTACCGTGTTTGTTACTATTAATAGTAAAAAGTTTTCCAAAAAAAAAGGTGTATTTTTATGAAAAAAATGCTTTTCTTAGTTATAACACTAGCTCCATTAGTTGTTACACTTGCCATCTTGTACAAGCCGACCCAACACTTTCAACAGTTTTTGATGGAATTGAATAAATACTGGCTTGTGTTTGTCTTTGGCTGAATGTTTCGAAATATTGCCATTTTAAATAATCTTCGTTTACTTTAAACTTTTTAGAGTGACGTTTAAAGACGATGTTTCTTTAGCGTCTTCATGATAAGTGATAAGAATCAAAAGTTTCAATGTTTCTAGATCTATAGATATTTACAATTATTTATTTAAATATATTTGCAATTTTATATGTGTAATGTGTGGGAACATCTGATTTCTTTAGGCGTCGGCGGGCCGCATAAAACACTTCGGCGGGCCGCATGTGTCCCGCGGTCCGTAATTTGCCCACCCCTGACTTAGGGGCTTATCAAGACAACGGTGATTACTTATTGTAAAGTTTTAGCCGAATAGATGATTATGTTATATAAGACCTTTAGGGATCGAATGTTATATGATATCGAATTTGAAGAATTATTAACAAACCTGAATTCTGTTATTTCTCCTCTGATATGTCGATGACATGGAGATTAAGCCAGGAGCTGCACCATCAACGCTACTGTTGCCCATGCTTGTGGCGTTTCCTGAAGTCACCTGCTGGCTTCCACTTCCGGAAGACCTTGACCCAGATGCTAGAAAACAACCATGCGTCTGACTAGGAGATTCTCATTGAAGGCGGGTAACTCTAAGCCTAAATATCTACCTATTTAATCTATTTAGTGAATAGATGATATTAATTAAGTATTGTTAAAATTATTCCTTTTAAAATGTTTACGATATTTTTTTATGTACTTCTCAGCGCTGAAAAAAACAAAAACTTCTAAGCCCTTTAGTTTGTAGCACATAGTCGTAGGCAATTTATTATTTCGTTGGCGGCATTTAGTTTTCAAGAAAGCGTCCTTATTTATAACCTCAACTGCAATGGTCTTACTCTTCATCATATTGCCTATATTAGAATCGCATAGTCCTAAATAAGGTATAGAATCCATAGACGCTATTAAGCTTTAGTGAGTAGACTCTACAGAAGCTTATTCTTTGGTAGAAAGTAGGCAAATCGAACCGTGAGGTTAGCGAAAGGGAAGATTTATTTCAAGCGTCAATTCAACGAGATTTAAATGACTTGAAACCATGGTAACAAGTTAAAGCACTCAAAGATATTCTTGCTCTTCCTTACTATTTTCCCTAGCAGTCTTGAGAATCTCAACTTAATTACCTGGATTGGGACCTTGTAGTCCCTGAGCCAATCCTTCTAGGAAATTTGTCACCCATTGTCCGAGTCCTCCTGATCTAGCATTAGGATTTAAAGCCTTCTGCACGGCATTGGCCTGGTATTGCATTCCTTCTGTTAAGAGTCCATTTTGCCCCCAGTATTGAAGTTGATCTAGCATCTGCTGCTCGTGACTTTAATAAAATAGTCATTTAAATAATAATAATAATAATAATAATAAAATTCCTCAGTGGAAACTGTTAAAGGGACTACGATGAATTTTGTTTCTCTTTAGCGAAACTCGACCCTGGCAGCGCCAGAGAATGACTACTCGTTCATTTCTAACATAATAACAATAAAACTTACAAAAAAGAGAAAAATAATGCTTTGAATAGGCAGTTTTTGGAAAAAGAACATTAAACAAAAAAACTGTTAACATGAAGAATTGCTTGGTTCTCCTTAGAAGAAAAAAAAAGGAATGTAGGAAAAAATATTTGCTCAAGTGATTCATAAATTTGTTAAAATTCCAGTTGTTATTATCGAATTTCAAGAGTGTGAGGCCTTGAGACGGTCAAATCCTCTATTCCTAAAGCCCAGGACAAAAAAATACCATGACGTCTCCGAAGACAAAAGGCGAAAAGGAATTCAGCAGGTCTGCGGCACGGTGGGATAAGTCTGGACATTTTTGTCGTCAATGGATGTAGATTAAATTAATTTGCTATCCTCCCTTTCTTAATTTAATTTCATATATTTTTAAGAGTAAATGATAAACTGAAAGCTAATTTATATTTATATCTACGCAAAATTTCACTTTGGTTATAAGAAGACAAAAGGCCTAAATTAGATTGATCTACTAAAATGTGTAGTGAATACAAGCTAAGAGGCAAATTTTACCACTTGGACAATAAGTGATTAATAATAATAATAATAATAATTTTATTTATAAAGCGCTGTTAACTAACAAAATGTAGGCTCAAGGCGCTGTAATAACATTACAAACACAAACACGACAGCTAAAATGACAAACTAATCTAAAAAAGTTTTAAAACAGATAGGTCTTAATGTTCTTCTTAAAAGTGGTGTAGCATGTTGTCTGTCTGAGATCAATGGGGAGTGAGTTCCATACTTTCGGTCCGTGCACTGAAAAAGCCCGCAGACCGTAGCTTTTGAGGGAGAAACGTGGCACCACTAAAAGCGTTGAGTCCATTGAGCGCAGGGCTCTCTGTAGGACATATGGGGTGATCAGTTCGCTAAGGTACAAGGGCCATCTCATTGTTATATAAACACTGATGACAAAGTGTGGCGACCTTGTAATCGATTCTAGCTTTCACTTTAAGCTTCCGGAACATATGTTGTCTCATTCTGTTGTGTTCGGTTCTGAGTCAAAATTTATGCATTGGTCATGTCGAGATAGTTTATAATAGAGTCTCATAATGATTGAAAACTTATATTTGCTAGTGTTAAAAATGACATTAAAATTGTTTTTTGGCTAGCCATGAGCCGCTCAAGTCAATTATAAAATTATAATATGAATTGTTTTGGACTAAGAAGATACCTAGATGATGGACTGTTTCTTACGGCCCAAATTCCCATACCACTTTGGCGTCTACATTTGCAGTACCCACTTCTGGCACCATTTATGAAGACGCTGGCACTATTCATCGTTTCTCCATTTTGACAGCACCTCACGACTGCCCCATCAAACGAGGTGCTGGTAGCCCCTTGGCACTGGGCTTGACCTTCGATGCAGTCCGACTCTGTAATATTTTTATTCATGTTGTAAACCGTAAAAAAAAATAAATATATTATTAAAGCTAGATCAGACTAAGAAACTCTATTATAGCAATGTTTTACATTCTCTATAGATAGATTTATATTTAATGCTATAACCAATTCTATAACTGATATTATTCATGGGCAATATTCAGGGTTTAAACTTTGGTCCCTTAATAGGTAACCAACAGTGTTATTTCACACAACAGCACATCCCAATTTTACTAAACATTCATATCATCATTAAATTATTTTTCGGGAATATAAATAATAAAAGTGCGAAATTAAAAAAATGATGTCGATATCATTTTTAAAATCTATTCACGATGATAGCTCTTTAAAGTAACGGTATAATTTAAAAGTCTGTGTTCGGCTAAACAATTCATTTCAAGTTATTATTACAAAGCTTCTATCAACTCTGTCTGGTTGGACATGTTATTTCTCCGACACCAAGTCGCATCAAGCTGAAATTTAGCAAAATTATTTCTTTTTACCTAACAACACAACAATCGATTCAAAAAAAAATTAACCAATAAGTTAATTAACCATAACTTTCTTCCCCGCCCCCTTTTTTTTTCCCCCAACTGGTCAAATTAAGCTCTTAGTGTATTGAGAAAGCTAAAAGCATAAAAACGCGCTAAACACAAACAATTGGTGAACATCTTTTTAATCTCGTAGACTTATTGTTGTTGGTCTAGAAGGCAGGGGAGCCGCTGGTCGCCCACTTTTACGGTATACGGATGTATGCAAACGCGACGTGAAGCTCTTCATAATCAATACTAGCAGCTGGGAAAAAAGTGGCACTGGATAGATCCACATGGATATAGAGCATAAAGGAAGGGTCTCGGATCGCAGGTGCCATACACAACAGAAGCAGAAAGAAGGGTGAAAATGCAACGGCGGCTGGTGATTACATATGCCAAACCTGCAGCTGTGTATCAAGGATTGGCCTCTTTAGTCACACAAGAAGTTGCAAAGGGATAATATCATTTCTCGAGACGTAAAATGCCACAGAGAGAGAGGCTAGATCTATTACACATTTAATTACATGACTGATCCAGCCGAATTGATACAATTACACTACGTATAAGGTTTTCTTTTTAAAGCATATTTTTTTAATGTTTGCAATGTTTTTTTTCAAGGTCAGCCCTGTAAAACTTGAGTTAAATTAGTTAAAATATTATGTTTTAGGAATACACCTAGAACGATAACTTGACGTAACAGCCTACCATAAAACTGTCGGTCGCAAATACACACTGTCCTGGTTGTTCCATTCTGGACCTCTGACCTCCAGCGTAGGCTGAATTCACTTGGGCAACAATAGATGTTGTTGTTTATATAACTGACGCTAAGACTTCCCATGATTCCGCATTGATTGTACCCAGTATTGCAAGGCGCTTAATAGAAAGAAGAAATAACATTTAAAAGAAAAAGATTTTTAAAAATCCTGAGTGAATATGTATGTTAATATAACTGTTACTATTACTCTAAATATGAGTCCATCTTTGACATTCTCTAATTACAACCAAAAAGTGGTGTCGGCAACAACACTTTACATCTAAAGTTGTTTCACCATCACTATGTTTGCAACATTTTCTTTTACCAACGTGAGCATGTATTAATCTAGGAAATTTGTTTTCGAATACAGAATTTCCATTTAACAAAACATAATGGCAATCAGGCGAACTGTACATTCGTACCACTGTGTTACTTAAACATTAAATGTACTTCAGATAGTTGGATTTTGTTGATGACGTCAGATAGTTGGAATTTGTTGATGACGTCAGATAGTTGGATTTTGTTGATGACGTCAGATAGTTGGATTTTGTTGATGACGTCAGATAGTTGGATTTTGTTGATAACGTCAGATAGTTGGATGTTGTTGATGACGTCAGATAGTTGGATTTTGTTGATGACGTCAGATAGCTGGATTTTGTTGATAACGTCAGATAGTTGGATTTTGTTGATGACGTCAGATAGTTGGATTTTGTTGATGACGTCAGATAGCTGGATTTTGTTGATCACGTCAGATAGTTGGATTTTGTTGATGACGTCAGATAGTTGGATTTTGTTGATGACGTCAGATAGTGGGACTTTGTTGATGACGTCAGATAGTTGCAAATGCGTCGGCCTTCCACCATGAAGGCTTTAGCCTTCGAGTTCAAATTTAGACTCAAACAACTTTTTTTGTTTTTTATTGCTATTGGAAAGACAGCACGGAAACCTTCTCTTCCCCCCTTCCTCTCCCCCTTCTCATACCCGGACTTGAATGTGTTTGTTGTCTGCTTCTCTTAACTTGATCTGATCACGCAAGATTACTGACTTCGACTAGTTAATAATTAATTCGTTAAGATAAGTACGACGTCAACACATTCAAGGGACAAACGAATAATGTTACAGTGACTGACTTGATCAGACTTCACCTATGTTTATTTATAAGATGGGATATTCATCATATGTCTCTGAATCCAACGACGTGGGCGTAGCCAGGATTTTTTTCGGGTGGGGGGGGGGAATTATTTTCTCCCCCATCCGCGCCAATGATGACTATGCTCTTGGAATTTGGTGATAGTAGTTTGCATTATTTTTTTTTTGTTTTTGTTCCAGAGAAGAGAGCGTTTGAACCGAAAAAAAAAACATGGAAAGGAATTTTTAACTCAAAACCCCCTTTGGCTGCTCTGGGGTAAGTGATGGTTTAATATTAAAATCTCATCTAAAATAAACAAAAATCAAAGCAAAAAATCAGTCACAAAGTTGCACTCCCACTTTACTTCATGTCGCGGGGGTTGGAGTTGAACCCCTAAACACCCCCCCCCCTCGGCTACGCCCATGCCCAATGATATTTGCTGTAAGTGAGGATGTATTCAAAAGTAATTATACGACGCTTAAGATAAGATTTGTTAAAAAAAAAAAACTTTTATGTTTTTCTTGTTTGTGTGTGTGCGTGCGTGCGTGCGCGAACGCTTAACATTTTGTTAGCTTTCATACATGAAACTATTTTTCAAGCTTTTTTTTTTTTATATAACCTCAACTTTCCTTGTAATTTCTTTAAAACCTGACTCTGTATATCAGCGGTTTTCAACCTTTTAAGGTCGGCGGCCCCTTTTAGAATCCCCCACTCTGCCGCGACCCCCTAACACACACACACACAAACACACAGCAATAGAAGAATAGACAAAATGCAATCCATATTTTCGATGGTCTTAGGCAACCCCTGGCAAATTATCAATCGTCCCCCCAAGGGGGTCGCGAACCGCAGGTTGAGAACCCCTGCTGTAGATGAATCTATTTGACAATTGTGTGACGTCGATGTAGGGTGTGGTAAAGAGTAGCGTGGAAAATACTTTTCACGATTAACATTTATTGTCTTCATCGTATTAGGTCTCAGTTTAAACAAAGGTGATATTGTATTTTTCACTCTTTATCTCCGTAATTATTTTGCCACGTTCTGACAGAATGTTTATTTTTTCACTTTTGTACATTCTACCCTTTTATTTTTAAACGTCAATAAATGTTTTGTTTGTTATCAGAAAACGTGACTTTTGGTATAGAGTTATAGGAGAATGCATGCTCTTTTTATATAACGCAGATTAAAGTTAATAAATCCAAAAATTAATTTAATTTAATTAGCTCAAATCAACGATGATATCGTTAATTAGGAGAGAAAGAGTTCAAATCAAATTAAGGTTGAGGATAGTATTGCACGTGACGACGCAGGCCCAGCTGCGACCTACATTTTTATGCCCCAGATGAAACAGGGAGATAAGGTCTTAAAATAATTAATGATATTTAGTGATACTGACTTAGTGTTTCTTTGTTATTGTCACATGGTGTACGCTTCAATGTTGCCAGGGTTATATAAACAGGATGATTTGTTAGACGTTTTATTTTGGTTTATACATAGATGAATAAATAAGTGATAAATAAATTCCACTTATTAATGGTAAACCAGTAACACGGGCTAAAAATGCAAAATACCTAGGTTTTATAATAATTGAAAACCTGTCCCCATTTAGATGAAACTATCAAAAAATCAAACAAAGCATTAGGGTTTATTAAAAAATTCTATTAATGAAATAAGAACATAATACTAAAATGTTATTTAACCTAGGTTAGGCCAATAATAGAATATGCATCCTCTTTTTGGGACCCCTCATCTCAAGAAAGAAACTGAAACGGATACTAAATACTGATGATTTTTTGAACTATAAAAATTAAATAATTATATTTCGAAAAGCTAAATTATGTTTGTTCTTTTCCAATCTTAGAATGTCTGACTTATAATTGTGCACACTATAACATGCTGGTAAATATGATCCGTTTCTGTGGCCATCGGTTTACGAGGGTGTCATGTGGCCAGCACAACAAACAACCGCTTTTACTTTGGCCCAACTAATGTCAGGTACCCCATTAGAGCTGCGTGGACTCAGAGGCGCCCAAAGATCCCGTAACTAAATATCTCTGTCTTCACCAGTAGTTACAGAAGAATATTTGGTCGAGGAATATTTCGAAAGATGATAAAACATTCATTACCCAATACTATTGTAATAATTCTTTTTTTTTCCTTTGTTGACAGTACCATTCATTCTTTAGCATGTCATCGCTTTATTTCTATTATTATTGCTATTTATCATCACCATCATCACCAAACTCCATCTGAGTGAGGGCTTGAGAGGCTCAAATCCTCTTTTGCAAACGCCCTGGACAGAAGCCCTGCTGTTTTGCTTAGTGCATACATGTCACCATACAAGTCGTGAAATTTTGGCTTCCCAGACCTGTCGAGATGGGGATTAGCAAGTCTGGGGCAGTCAAACAGAATACGGTTGCTATTTATAGTATCTTCACTATCCTATAGTAAATTAAGTACGCTCTGGTAAAATGACTTATGTGGACATGTGAGGGAGGGGCTTATCTTGGAGACTTTTTTGGCGCTCTGCAAACGCAAGCATCAGAAAAAGAAAAAAATCGAAATTGTAAAGTCCAAATCTAACCAAGACCAATCGTTATAGAAAGCCTAAACTACAGTGACGTGGCAACGCGCTACTGGTCTAGGCTGCCCACAGGTCGCGACCCTCTATAAATGCACACTGTTTCGAGTTACATAGATTATTGTAGATTTTCACGATAAACTAAACAATGTCAAGGACACTGTTTAACGTCCAAATAGTAACATCTGCCAACCGAAATAAAAAGAAGTAATCTTTGAATTTTAAATAAATTTTTAGCGATAAAGAGAAAGTCGAAAGCTTTCTGCATATTGGAATTATTTTGTGCGACAAACGGCAAAGCTTAAGAATGTGATTCTCAAATTCTAAAGAGTACATCAAACTTGTTATTTCAAAAAGCAAAGCTTATTTACAAGCCCTCTATTTTGTACAACGGATATACCAAAAGCTAGCTATTTCTATTTTCTTCCCGCCATGCATAAAAAAAATCCCAATAGTTATCACCAGACATGATAATGATGAAAGATTTTTAACTTATTTCTCTTACCTTTTTCTGCCACACTGCCAGTGATCACCACTAACAATATCAGTACACAGACATACATGATTAGAAGAACTAAGAAAAAAAAACGTCTTTAAAAAGACCTTCTTGTACTTTCCTGAAAAGACCTTTCAGTACTTATCTTAAGAGACTATTCTGACGTTAAAATGATAACTTCGTTTAATGCGAGCTTATGCTAAAATGGGACAGGTGTGGTTGGATTTAGTAGGATTAGTCACGTCTTAAAGGTTAGCAGACTTTAAAAGTGTTGCTTTGTGAAGAAAGATCAGGCTTTAAGGCAATAAAAAAACAAAACATGGCTACATGCTAGACTATTGTAAAAATAGTCTGGTTGAAGCTAAATTAATACCTATGTCTTTTGTTTTGCAAGGATTCTCATATTGTGAAATTTATACGTAAATAGACTTTTTGTAAAATAAGATCATAAAGAAATAATATATATATATATATATATATATATATTTATATATATATATATATATATATATATATGTATATATATATATATATATATATATATATATATATATATATATATATATATATATATGTATATATATATATATATATATATATATATATATATATATATATATATATATATATATATATTACGCGTAGAACGTAATCATATTCTTTTTTGAAGTAACGTCTGTATTTTAAGAAAGAGGCTAATAACGCTTGAACGTTGGATACCTATCAAGAGAACTCGAGGTTTGATACCTGATTCGAGCAGAGTTTTGTATTTACTGAGCACCTTAAAGTAGCTTGGATACCTATCAAGAGGGCTCGAGGTTCGACATCCCAATCAAGTAGAGTTATGTTTACTGAGCGCCTAAAGGCAGCATGGAAAACCTTCTCCCACTGGTCCTCAAATGAGATTTGACCATAACGCTCTGAGCATGCTATAAGCATGAAAGTTCACAATATATAAACAATAAATTATTTATTTAAAATTCTTGTATATATACTAATTTTAAAAACGACGAAACCTCCATGGTCTATAGTCAAAGACTTACAAGACAAAATGTTATTCAACAGTTTCAACGTCTTTAAAAAAAAACAACAACAGAACCCTTTGATGAATAAGTCTATTTCTATTGAAAATTAATTTTAAAAGATAGTATTTCAAAATATATAATCTCCAGTCTAGAGTTTTTCTAGCTAGTTTTTATTTTCCCGAATATAAACATCAACTGTCTAATTTCTTGAGAAATCGTAAGAGCCGTGATATCCCCGTATACATTTCCTTTATATTGTTGATGAAATAGACCTTTTATAATATTCAGCATTCGTTTATCCGGACTATCGATTATCCGGACAGATCCCGTTCTCAATTAATCCGAATAATGGACGTTCTACTGTAGATTAAATACTAAGACTAAAAGAAGAAACAAAGTCTGAATATTGTTGTTTACAGTTTAATTTAAATAGCTGCTAAAATAAACATCATGTAGATTGAGGGCACTATGATAGCATGCGGACATAGACACGACAAGCGAACTGTCGACCTAATCAAACATGAGTCTGGAACTGATGAACTTAATGTGATGAACTTAATGTGGTGAACTTAATGTGGTGAACTTAATGTGGTGAACTTAATGTGGTGAACTTAATGTGATGAACTTAATGTGGTGAACTTAATGTGGTGAACTTAATGTGATGGCCTTAATGTGATGGCCTTAATGTGGTGAACTTAATGTGATGAAAATAATGTGGTGAACTGAATGTGATGAACGTAATGTGGTGAACCTAATGTAATGACCTTTATGTGGTGAACTTAATGTGATGAAATTAATGTGGTGAGCTTAATGTGGTGAACTTAATGTGGTGAACTGAATATGATGAACTTAATGTGGTGAACTTAATGTAATGACCTTTATGTGGTGAACTTAATGTTACAACCTTAATGTGGTAAACTTTATGTGTTGAACTTAATGTGGTGAACTTCATGTGATGGCCTGAATGTGGTAAACTTAATGTGTTGAACTTAATGTGATGACCTTAATGTAGTGACTTTAGTGTGGTGAACTTAATGTGGTGAACTTAATGTGGTGAACTTAATGTGATGAACTTAATGTGATGGCCTTAATGTGGTGAACTTAATGCAGTGAATTTAATGTGGTGAACTTAATGTGGTGAACTTAATGTGGTGAACTTAATGTGATGACCTTAATGTGATGAACTTAATGTGGTGAACTTAATGTGGTGAACTTAATGTGGTGAACTTAATGTGATGGCCTTAATGTGGTGAACTTAATGTGATGAAAATAATGTGGTGAACTGAATGTGATGAACGTAATGTGGTGAACCTAATGTAATGACCTTTATGTGGTGAACTTAATGTGATGAAATTAATGTGGTGAGCTTAATGTGGTGAACTTAATGTGATGGCCTTAATGTGGTGAACTTAATGTGGTGAACTTAATGTGGTGAACTTAATGTGGTGAACTGAATATGATGAACTTAATGTGGTGAACTTTATGTAATGACCTTTATGTGGTGAACTTAATGTTACAACCTTAATGTGGTAAACTTTATGTGTTGAACTTAATGTGGTGAACTTCATGTGATGGCCTGAATGTGGTAAACTTAATGTGTTGAACTTAATGTGATGACCTTAATGTAGTGACTTTAGTGTGGTGAACTTAATGTCATGACCTTAATGTGGTGAACTTAATGTGATGAACCTAATGTGATGAATTTAATGTGGTGAACTTAATGCAGTGAATTTAATGTGGTGAACTTAATGTGATGACCTTAATGTGGTGAACTTAATGTGGTGAACTTAATGTGATGACCTTAATGTGATGAACTTAATGTGGTGAACTTAATGTGGTGAACTTAATGTGGTGAACTTAATGTGATGAACTTAATGTGATGGCCTTAATGTGGTGAACTTAATGCGATGAACCTAATGTGATGGATTTAATGTGGTGAACTTAATGTGGTGACCTTAATGTGGTGAACTTAATGTGGTGAACTTAATGTCATGACCTTAATGTGGTGAACGTAATGTGATGAACGTTATGTGGTGAACTTAATGTGGTGAACTTAACGTGATGACCCTAATGTGGTAAACTTAATGTGGTGAATTTAATATGGTGAATTTAATGTCATGACCTTAATGTGGTGAACTTAAAGTGATGAACCTAATGTGATGAATTTAATGTGGTGAACTTAATGTGGTGAACTTAATGTGGTGAACTTAACGTGATGACCCTAATGTGATGAGCCTAATGTGGTGAATTTAATGTGGTGAACTTAATCAGGTGAACTTAATGTGATGACCCTAATGTTGTGAACTTAATGTGATGAACTTAATTGGATGAACTTAATGTGGTGAACTTAATGTGGTGAACTTAATGTGGTGAACTTAATGTGATGAACCTAATGTGATGAATTTAATGTGGTGAACTTAATGTGGTGAACTTAATGTGGTGAACTTAATGTGATGACCTTAATGTGATGACCTTAATGTGGTAAACTTAATGTGGTGAACTTAATGTAGTGAACTTAATGTGATGACCTTAATGTTGTGAACTTAATGTGGTGAATTTAATGTGGTGAATCCTGTTGATTGTTGCAGCACATAGGGATCGAGTTTCAACCTTTTGGTTCATTCACTGAAAAAGAAAACGTGGCAAAGCTTTAGGCGTTGAATCCGTGGAGCGCATGGCTCCCTGAGGGGCGTATAAAGTGATTCATTTATCGTGGTACAAGGGCAGTTCTTTCTTGAACATGCACTAATAACAAAGTGTGACCACCTGTATGTCGATTCTTGCATCTTCCCGGGAGCCAATGGATCCTTTGAGATTAAATGCTCAAGTTGCTTGGTAATAGACATCAGGAATATGAAACAAATGATAAAGTACTTTACACCATATATAAATTTTGTTTACAAAAATAAATACATATATATTTAAAAAATGTATAAAAGTCAACATGATGAATCGATCACTGTACTTTAGGCTCTTATGGCCAAAGTTTTAGGGAATACTATGTTTATAACAAAAGTTTAATGAAATAAGGTTTCTTATACTTTCTACAAACAAAAGTCTTTCAGGGACATAGATCTACATACATATATTTTGTCAACATTTTAACCTTTGTAAAAAAAAAGGCGATTCTTAGTTCAAAAACTTTTTAGAAAAGGTAATATAACGTTTCATGATAAAATTGTATTTGACCTTTAAAAGTTTAATTATAGTAACGCATAATCATAATAAAAATAGATGACCTCCTTTACCAACAGTTACCTACCACTGATGTGGCTACCGTTCATGATTTTATTTTCGTTTTGCAATGACATAGAAAACTCAATACATGTATTAATACAAAAAAAATTAGCTTATTTTATTAATAAAAAGTATTTTCTGTAAATAAATAGTCGAAATTGTGTAAAATTTATAAAATTCATTTACGTTTTAACATTAAATACAATTTTATTGTAAAAAATAAATTTTTAATATATGTTTTAATAAAATCTAAAATAACTGAAACGCGTACATTTCTATTACAAACCAATATTAAATTTAATATATTTTATATAAATAGCAAGTTGTAATAGTTTTAAAAATAGCGAAGGCGCATGTTCAGAAATTAAGTAAACCATTTAAGAAATGAAGCATCTTATTAACACAATGTCAATATAAAGAATGACTGACAAATTGTTTGCATAAACAAAGCCTAAGATTTTTCTCCATTAATGACACTCCAACATGTTTGTTAAATTAAAGATGTAACCAAGAAGACCTTGCCAACAATTACTACTCTATTGTCTTAGCTAATCTTAGACTAAAAATGTTTATTATGTTTCTAGGGGAAGATGACGTGTGTAAGGAAATTTCCTACAGTAGGAAAGAGGAAATTTGAAATAGTTGGTGAAAAAGACCTTGTTTTGAAGTGAAGAGAGTTAGAGGGCTTGACTTGATTTTATTGCGTGGGAAGTCAGTTTTTCTGTAAGGGTAGGATGGCTTTTCCTATCTGAGATAAGCCCTCTGAGCTGTCTGATGTATGCCTATCCATTAGACAATCTTCAATTACATGTACAATAATAATGTAAAATAAAATGATTTACTAACTTATTGTTAGGGCTTCCTGAATACGCTAGTGATATATATATATATATATATATATATATATATATATATATATATATATGTTCATGTGTTCCTGTCGGCAAATAGAGTCGGGTGTAGAGTGGCTCGCAGGTGATCCAACCCCTACACAGCGAGCTCACAACTACCCAAGACAACACCAACATAGAGGGGGCTTGCAGTAACCATCAAAGAGTGGCCGATTTCCAATGTCAGGGGCGCCACTGTGTTAATTATTAGATAATTATTAGATGTTGCGTTGTAAAAATAGCCCCATTGGCTGAATGGCAAAGCGCTTGGCTTCCAAACCAGAAGGTCACGGGTTCAAATCCTGGTTAAGACAGAGATTTTTAATTTCGGGATCTCTGGTACGCCTCTGAGTCTACCCATCTCTAATCTGTACCTGACATTCAACATCATCCTTTGAGTTCCCCATGGAACATAGGGTCTCGACAAAAACACGCCACTCTCCACGGTCTCTTGCTAGTTTTTTTTTATGGTTTCCCAGCTCTTACCAGTCTTCTCTGCTTCTTCAAGTACACTGCGTCGCCATGTTCTTTTTGGTCTTCCTCTGCGTCTTGTTCTCTGGGGGTTCCACTCTAAGGCCTGCCTAGGACTGTTGCTGGCATTTTTTCTAAGGGTGTGACCAATCCATCTCCACTTCCTCTCTAAGATCTGCACTTCCATATTTTTCTGTCCAATCATCTCCCACAGTTTGGTGTTTTCTACCTGACATTGGTTGGGGAAAAATAAAGGAGGTTGGTCGTTGTGCTGGCCACATGACACCCTCGTAAACAGTGGCAATAGAACCGGATGACCTTAACATCCTATAAGCCGCATGATCTGAAAGGGAAACCTTTACTTTTCAGCAAAATACTAAAATTTTAGCAGATATGACATGCTGCATTCACCAAAACAACTAATAAAAAGACAATGTTGGCTCAGTTATATTCACAGGGTTTATTCTAGTCTATATTATACATACATATCTAAATATATATTTTTTTCATAAAATAAATAAATAATAAATATGTAGGGGACAAACACTGCAAACTTTGCCATTTTATTGCTTAAGGGATTTAATACTTTTAATGTAAAACTAATGGATTACTTTTTTTTTTAATTAATTTGTTTTAATAACTTTTTAGTTAGTTTTACATGTTTGGGATGTTCATTGAGAGTTGATGATTGTGACTATTATCATTGCGGGGTTCGAACCCGGGACTATTGAGACGACAGCCCAGAGCGCGTAGCACAGTATCATGGCTGACATCCAGGTTTATTTAACTATTGATAATTATTTTTTAAAAAATACAGTAGAAATAAATGTCAGTGAAACTTTGAGGATATATTTTATTTTATATAAAGAAAAGTGTAAGAGAAACATCCAGTCACTTCACGAATAATCTCTTCATTTGCTGCACTATACTCTTTCTTTCTCTCTCTCTATTTCTCTGTCTTTCTCTCTCTCTCTTTCTCTGTCTTTCTCTCTCTCTCTCTCTCTCAGCATATATGTTTAGTAAGAAAAATAATTACTAATATTTCACGCATTTTATTTCTCTCATAAAAAGCAATTAATTAAATGTATTGAAACAAATAAGAAATAAAGATAGTCCTTTTTGACAAGCGCAATGCATACTTCTTGTTTTGTTGCAATGTAGGCTAATCTTTTGGATAGGGAATTTAAAAAATTGAACTATTCTAGTTTTATTGCATGACACGTGTTCACCATTAAAAATCAAATATTAACCTTCTTTTAATCGGCCTAAATATTATTATGTGTTATTTCTTTTACAAAATTAAAAAATAAATAAATAGAAATACTACAGTACCGCACATGATATAAATAAACAAGGCTTAGTATGTCCTTTAAGTGAAAAAACAACAACAAAAAAAAAAGATCATAATTGCAGGTGTATAGGTCTAAGAGTTAAAAGTCCAGATTGAATGGTTTCATCGCTTCCCCGTGTAGATGTTACGATGACTTGGTCTAATGTTGCTGTAGGGGTTTACAGAGGAGTACAAAGGGTTAACGTTGGCTCCACTGTTGACAAGTTTTGGTGGATTGGAATTTGTCACAACACTGTTCTGACCATTCTGGGATTGCTGTGGAACCTGTGTTGAGATTCCCAAATTGGTGGCATCAATTTAAAATGAAACAAAGGATTATGGCTTAGCAAAAGACATTTTTACAAATCATACAAGGACATAAAACTAAGATACTATTTAACTTCGGATAGACCAATATTAGAATATGAGTCCACTGCATGGAACCCCTCAACTCAAGAAAAATATACTTGCAAAATAGAGCCGTGAGATCTATAACAAATAAATATTCACATTTGAATAGAGTAACATAACATTATTAGTAAAATCACTAAATTTAGTGACAGACACTTTAGGTCAGAAGACTAAAAAGTAAAGTAGCAATAATTCATAAAACACTAAACCATAATTAAAACAACAAAAAACCTAATAAAGTACTCAAAAAGATACAAATAGTTACAACTCGGCTGACTGGATTACCATATGCTAGGACACATTTATACAAGTGCTTCTTCTTCCTAAAACCATTTTAAATGGAGAAAAATATCTGAAAATCTGATTGAAGGTAATGTAGAAAGCTCACTAGAATCAAGAGTCTAGATGTGTAATTCCTGACACACTCTATTTGGCCAACAGTTTCGCATCTATTACAATGAAAGTACAAACCAGAACCAGTGAACAAAAACTCTTATTTTGTATACGAACCAAATCTTTCGTTTTAATCCGAACCAAAAAACAACTATCTTAATCATTTGTCACTATGAACAGGACTTTCGTTGTGGGAATAAATTCTTGGAACGTATAAAGTAAATAACGTGAGCATTACCTGGGCTGCTGGCGGGATGTAGCTTGTTGGTGGTATGTATGGTTGGGAGTACACCATGTGGTTGTTGGTGTAGGGTCGCCTGTTTCGTCGCCTCGAAACCGATCGGCTTGGGTTGGTGCTGTTGTTTACTGAGAGGCGATGGAAGAGATATAAGCTTAAAGCAAAATCTGCCTGTTTTAAATACTGTAACATGACATTGAGAAATAGAGTATTCTTGTATCAGTGTATCATATCTGTAGTATGCACCATATTTGAAGTATGTAACGTATTTGAAGTAATTGCTAGTATACACCATATTTGTGGTATTATTATATATGTATCATATTAGTAGTATGTATCATATATGTATCATGTATCATATTACTAGTACGTATCATATCCGTATCATGTATCATATTAGTAGTAAGTATCATATCTGTATCATGTATCATATTAGTAATACTTAATATATCTGTATCATGTATCATATTAGTAGTATGTATCATATCTGTATCATGTATCATATTAGTAGTACGTATAATATCTGTATCATGTATCATATTAGTAGTACGTATCATATCTGTATCATGTATCATATTAGTAGTATGTATCATATCTGTATCATGTATCATATTAGTAGTATGTATCATATCTGTATCATGTATCATATTAGTAGTACGTATCATATCTGTATCATGTATCATATTAGTAGTACGTATCAATTTTGTATCATATATCATATTAGTAGTACGTATCATATCTGTATCATGTATCATATTAGTAGTACGTATAAATACTGTATCATGTATCGTTTCCCATTTCGACTCTGGTCGTTTCTGTAAACATTATTGAGGAACTTATTGCCTCGTAGGGGCGAGGTGGCTGAGTGATAAAGCGTTTGACATTCGATCTTAGGGATCTCGGGTTCGAATCTCGGTGACAACTGGGATTTTGAATTTCAATATTTGCAGGGAAGCCACCCAACTCTAAGATATTAGATATGGATAGTAAAGGCGGTTGGTCGTTGTGCCGGCCACCACAGCACTAACCCAACAGCCGTTAGCCATAGAAACCAATGACCTTCACAGGATTTGAGCAATAAATCACTAAGTCTGAAACAAGCAATTTACTCTTTATCTTTTGCTTATCTCCTGGTCAAATGTGTATACAAGTTGTGCTACAGCAGTGGCAGCATATGGTGGAGAGGAGTTTACATCATACATTGGTTTAGGGCTTATCTGCTCTTGACTCTTGCTTAAACTTTGTTTTGAATCTATTTAGTTAATATTAAACTGACGGAAACCATTTTTTTTTTCAAATTTATATACAACAAGACCTGGACAGTCATCATTTCAGTGTAGGTAACATATATATTACACTTTTTATTTTTTTTAAATGGGAAGTAATTCAGTATTGATAGCCTACGTTATAAATAAAAATAATTGTTTCTGTTATTTCCCTTCGTTAGGGAATGCGTTGGCTATGTTAGTGTATACGAAATCACAAACTAGAGTACATAGGAATCTGGGATTTGAAAATAGGCCAATTATCTAGATCTACTATATTTTTTAATAGAACTAGATCTATATTTAGTTATATGTATTATGTATGCTCTTTGTTTGATAAACAGAATTTAAACGTAATGTAGAATAAAGCAAGATGAGGGTACGGTGGCTGAGCGGTTAATCACTTGGCTTCCAAACCTGGTGTCCTGGGTTCGAATAACATTGAAGACTGGGACTTTGAATTTCGTTTTTTTTTTAAACTCAACTCTTTTGGCTACCTGACTTTCGTTTTTTCAAAGTAAATGTGGTTTGTCGTTGTGCTGGTCACATGACACCCTGCACGTCAACCGTTAGGCTACATCTTTACCCTTACATTCCTTGCTCTATTCAACAGGCACGCTGCTAATACGTAGGCATCTGGGTAGATAATTACTATGTATTTTATATGTTAGAGCTGAATAAAACAGGCTGCTAATACGTGGGCATCTGGGTAGATAATTACTATGTATTGTATATGTTAGAGCTGAATAAAACAGGCTGCTAATACGTAGGCATCTGGGTAGATAATTACTATGTATTTTATATGTTAGAGCTGAATAAAACAGGCTGCTAATACGTAGGCACCTGGGTAGATAATTACTATGTATTTTATATGTTAGAGCTGAATAAAACAGGCTGCTAATACGTAGGCACCTGGGTAGATGATTACTATATATTGTATATGTTAGAGCTGAATAAAACAGGCTGCTAATACGTAGGCATCTGGGTAGATAATTACTATGTATTTTATATGTTAGAGCTGAATAAAACAGACTGCTAATACGTAGGCACCTGGGTAGATGATTACTATATATTTTATATGTTAGAGCTGAATAAAACAGAAACTATCTAACACTAATTTAAATCTGAACTTCTTAGTTCAACGTAAAACGATAGAGCCAACGTAGAAACAGTCAGACATCATCATCTTACCATCGCCAAACGCTTTGACCAGTCCTTGCACAACTCCTTCCACAAAACTTGAAATCAAAGGGTCACTGAAAGCAGAGGGAGCACTCGCTGGGTTCATAATCCTGGACATCTGGTTTACAGAGGCGTACATTTCTTCTGGTAGGAGTCCCATGGCGCCTAGCATTTGCATTTCTTGCATGGCCTCTGCCATACTAGACATGAAAACAAATATGCAATAACATGTTCACCTTTATTATGCTTTTGATAATGTTATAAAAATAACTTTAAAAATTGTTTATAAAATGGACACTACCAATATATATATTAACCATTGTTCTCAATGCCCAAAAAACACTTTCTTTGAGAGGTCAGTGTAAATTATAGAAATATAGAAGCACTACTAGCATTTGAGAGCTGGCCTGATCGGACTCCAATTGCGTAAAGGGGGTGGGGTGGAGCACTGATCATCGCATGCCAACAGAGAAATCCCTTGGCGGGCTATTAAAGGCCTAAAGGAGGACCGCGTAATAGAGGTGCCACCCAGGAAGTGCTATAAGGACATCAATTTGCCCAGACTGTCATAGAAGAAAGCAGCTGGCAGCAGATTGCATCTGAATGAGACAGCCGAAGAGCACTGACGAAGATCGCAGGACACACAATTGAGTCCCAGAGAAATGTCCTTGCCCATTTTCCACCGGTGGTATCAAACATTATAATTAACTACCAGTAATAAATTAACTAATTGGTTATTTTTTATTTATTCATGTTTACAGCCTAGGGCACAATGAATAATTGTTTAAAGTTTCAATTTGATCCGACAACGGGTGTGGGAGAAATAACGTGTTCAAAGTGTGTACCCGACAAACAGACAGGCACCGTGAGTTTATAAAAGCTTTGTTAAAAAAAAAAACAAAAAAACTACACTCTCCGTTGAATTAACGATAAGCACTTTCTCACAAAGTACAATCCAAAGAAATTGTTTATGGAATTTGTATCATTGCTGCGAAGAACTTTTGATGAGAAATCTGAAACTTAATATTGTGTTTATACAGACTAGGGCATACTGATACGTTTTATTAAATACATTGTATGCCTAGGTCTAGTATTTAATCTTTTTCTCTTTTTTTTTTTGTATCCTCCTTTGCAAAGCTTTGTCCTCTTTTTTTGTCCTCCCTTATTTACAGAGGCCATTGTTTCACCCTAGTTTACCCTTTTTGTTAAACAAAAACATAGAATGGATAGCCTTAATAGAGAGAACTGTGTATCCTGTCGACTCCTTTATTAAAATTGCAGATAATCAAATTCCAATACAGTTGTTGACTATTACAAACAGCACTTACATTCTTGTTTTAAGATTGCTAACTGTGCACAGAATATATACTCGTATATATATGTATTTTATTTATATATATTTAATATATACTTAATTTTAAAAACAAAATGACACGAATTCAGAATGATCTATGGTGTGCTTTTTCAAAATAAACACAATAGTATCCGATGTTTTCGAGTTAAGAAAGGTTTTTAAATAGTTTATATCAATGTGCCTAACTATACATATTTAATTTGCTTTATTTTTTTTAAGGCCCTTAAATAAACATTACTTCTATTTCCAGCATAACGAAGATACGACGATATATGAAATTGTCATGTTTTGTTTCATCCGATGGACAAAGAAAACAACAATGCGATATACAAAATATATTTTAAAACATTGTTATAAAAACGATGTAAATGTATGTGCATTCGTAGGCAAGAGGTTTTGGAGTAGGACATAATAACGTTTAATTATGAAGGAAGGTCTGCAATACATGTTTACAAAACAAATACATACATAATTTTAGAACAAGCAGACTAATTATATTCTTTACAAAGATTTACGAGTTACATTCTATTTCAAGAACGTTTACAGACTGGTTATTTTTTAAATGTCATCCCGACGACTGACCTGTTTTGATTACTTGGGGCTTTAGAGTTGGCAATGTTCATGTACTGCATACACCTGCAGTAGTTTTGCAGAACCCCGTTGAACACTGTGTTGCTAACGATGCTCATTTTGGCGCCATGCCTGCAGCACTTGATTTTGGCGCCGTCGGAAGACATAGATGTGGCGCCCTGACATGCGGAGTGACCTTCCAAACAATCCGACACTGAGAAAGATAAACGTCTATTAAAGAGTTTGTTACTGAGCCCGCAGCTAAAAACTTATAATTTCAAGTAACATTTGCAGGTCACTACAGTCTACAGATAACGTTTTCTTTCAGCTAGTGAGTACTTGCTGGAGGGTTTAAATCAATGGACCTCATTCACCAAACGTAAACAAACAACATTTAGCCACGTGGTGCTTTATCTCTTCTATATAATTTACGATCTCATGTTTAATTCATGATTGTTGTCACGTGACAGTTTTTTTTTCATTGTTTTATCAATAAGATCACGTGACTAAATGTTGTTTGTTTACGTTTATTGAATGAGGTCTATTGGTCAATAATAAGTAAAGAAAGTAAATTACCCCCTTTAAAACCTTGCAACCTACAGGGCAGATGCTGTAAATGTCATCTGTTTCTGTGGCCCATGTTTAACGAGGGTGTCGTGTGGCCAGCACTAAAAAACCAACCGCCTTTACTTTCCCCCAACTAATGTCAGGTACCCATTAGAGCTGAGCGGACTCAGGGTTGCCCTACAGATCCCGAAGTTAAAATTCGCAGTCTTATCCAGGATTCGAACCCGGAACAGCGACTCCTGGTTAATATTGTACTGTGAAAGTAATGGTTCGTTTTCCTGACAATATTAACTGAAAAATTAAGGGCAGGGCACTCCATTTAAACGTTCTCGTAAAAAAATAATTGATACCTCTAAGTTAATTATTAAAGTCTTTAACGAAAACATAACTTTAGATAGACAGACAGGCAGATTAGATAGATAGATAATCATATAGTTGTAAGGATTAAGACTTAGATTTATCGAAATCAAGATTAAGTCACATACTCAAGAACATTGTTTTTTTTTCTTAATGACTCTTTCTGTCTCCATGTCTCAAGAGAAAATGGATGCGATTTCTCCCCGGGTACTTGGGGTGAGGGTCGCCGTTCGCTGAGTGGTTAAGTGCTTGGTGCTGGGTTCGAATCTCGGTGAAGACTGAGATTTTGAATTATTAGGGCGCCCCTGAGAGTGAGACCACTCATCTCTAATGGGCACCTGACTTTAGTTGGGGAAAGTAAAGGAGAAGGCGGTTTGTCGTTGTGCTGGTCAAAGAAACAGATGACATTAAGATCGCAAGGTCTGAAAAGGGAAACTTTTTGCTACTATTTACTACTCTCCATGGGCTTTATATAATGTCTTGTTGTTGTTATTTTGTTTAATCTACTGGCATTGTGTTAGGTAAATCTAATAAGACATTTTTCTTTTTAATTTTGCCTATCTTAAATGTCGCACACACACACAAACTTGATTTTCTTGCATTATGTTCGTAAAATGTTGTAAAATGTTTTCCATATTTCGGATATTCCTTTAGAGTTGAAGATAATTTACTTCCTTGTCCAAACCTCCCTCAGGACGACATGGGATGGGTGCGGGCAGGGTTTGAACCCGGGACCATCGATAAGGCCAAACGACAGTCCAGCGCGGAAACCGCACGACGTGGCAGCCATCCAATCGTTGTGTGAATAGCTCCAGTAAAGAAAGACGGTAACAATCGTATCATTTACCGAACATTGTTAAAGCAAATTGTCTGTTAAAAGCCTCTATCCTTATTGAATCAGTTTCGCCAGTTTCCGCCAGGGACCAATACCAATTATTAACCTTCTATCATAGGTACGATTCAATAATCTGTGTATAGTCTTAATCTTTGAAAACAGTTACCTACCTATGGGACTTAGATATTTTGTTGTACGACTTACCATAATAGTACCTGTCACAGACACAGTCCTTTTGTCCAGTAATGTTGTTTTTGACCCACTGCATACTAAAGCCGACATCACAGCAGTAGTATTTGTTGTTAACCACGCTCTGACTATCGGCCGTCTCACACTTGATGATGTCATTGTGACACTGTACTGAAATATTACACAAAATGATGAATTTGAAATGATGCCATTGAAATGATGCCATTGAAATGATGCAATTGAAGTGATGCAATTGAAATTATGCCATTGAAATGATGCAATTGAAATTATGCCATTGAAATTATGCCATTGAAATGATGCAATTGAAAGAATGCCATTGAAATGATGCCATTGAAATGATGCAATTGAAATGATGCCATTGAAATGATGCCATTGAAATGATGCCATTGAAATGATACTATTGAAATGATGCAATTGAAATGATGCAATTGAAATGATGCAATTGAAATGATGCAATTGAAATGATGCAATTGAAAGAATGCTATTGAAATGATGCAATTGAAATGATGCCATTGAAATGATGCAATTGAAATGATGCCATTGAAATGATACTATTGAAATGATGCAATTGAAATGATGCAATTGAAAGAATGCTATTGAAATGAGGCCATTGAAATGATGCAATTGAAATGATGCCATTGAAATGATGCCATTGAAATGATACTATTGAAATGATACCATTGAAATGATGCCATTGAAATGATGCCATTGAAATGATGTCATTGGAATGATGCTATTAAAATGATGCAATTGAAATGATGCAATAGAAATGATGCAATTGAAATGATGCAATTGAAATGATGCAATTGAAATGATGCAATTGAAATGATGCTATTAAAATGATGCCATTGAAATGATGCAATTGAAATGATGCAATTGAAATGATGCAATTGAAATGATGCAATTGAAATGATGCCATTTAAATGATACTATTGAAATGATGCAATTGAAATGATACTATTGAAATTATGTCATTGAAATGATGCAATTGAAAGAATGCTATTGAAATGATGCAATTGAAATGATGCAATTGAAATGATGCCATTGAAATGATGCAATTGAAGTGATGCAATTGAAAGAATGCTATTGAAATGATGCAATTGAAATGATGCCAATGAAATGATGCAATTGAAATGATGCCATTGAAATGATACTATTGAAATGATGCAATTGAAATGATACTATTGAAATTATGCCATTGAAATGATGCAATTGAAAGAATGATATTGAAATGATGCAATTGAAATGATGCAATTGAAATGATGCCATTGAAATGATGCAATTGAAGTGATGCCATTGGCAGAAGTGGGAAGCATAATTCTTACAATATATTTAATTTTAGTAGCCTTTTCCCTCTGTTTCTGACTAAGACCATCCCGCTTAAACATATTCCTCGCCTACCCCTCCCCCAAGCGCCCATCACATATACATTAAGACCATCGCCAGGTCATTAATTGATTAATTAAACGCCCGTCATTTCATTTCTGAAGGACAGAACGTATCACAGACATCTTGGCATTAAAAGAAATTTTTTTTTTCTGTTTCGAAATTTTGACTTTACAGGGCACATGTATTGGAAAGTTATATGGCTTTCGGCGGGGGGGGGGGGGAAAATTGGCATCACTGATCTATATATTAGTGTTACATGCTAGTTAAATCTGTAGTCATGCCCGCTTATCCTTGCTTCACCTTGTTCTGTTGTGCTCCATCTAGGACATTGAATCAGTATCAAAGATAGTATGAACAACATTCTGTATGAAGTCCAACTGATCCTGTAGAGAATAATTTTGATTAATTTTATATTCGTTAATTCAATGTTCATTAATTCAATGTTCATTAATTCAATGTTCATTAATTCAATTTGAATGCAATGTAAAAGCAGAGCTTTTAAAATGAAAACAATCAATAGAAAAATAATATGAAAATATTATCAATCAGTGTTGACTTCAGTGGCGTAGCTAGGATGGGAGAGGAGGGGGGGGGGAATTTGAAAATCTCCCGGACCCATTCTTGAGAGAAGCCCCCAAATTAGTATTTTTAACATCAAAATATTAAATATTATGCAAAATGCAGGAGGCCCCAAAGAGGTCAATCACCCCCGGGCCCCCAAATGATGGCAAAATCCTATCTACGCTCCTGGTTGATTACACAGTGTTGATGACTATGTCACATAGTCAGGCTCGACTCGAGATGACGTATTGATATTGAGAAATAGAAAAAAAGTATGAACGAGTTAAGAGTGTCAATAAACAGCAGCACCTTTTTCATGGCGCAAAAGTTATAATAATAAAATAATTATAGCTACACGAATTTCAAGACTGGGAGTACACTTTTCCATTCAGACTTGTTCGTAACATAGTAACTAACTACTGTAGCACTAAAAAAAATGGGGGGGGGGGGAAATAGCAATGGTTCCTTTAATATTTTATTTGTTTAATTTTAATATATTTTCATGAAAATGTTTTTTTTAAAGATTTGTGTCTTTTAAACCTTCTATCAATATATTCTCATTCTGTTCAATGCAGTACATTAAGAAACAAGAAAAGAGTACGATACTCAACTGCCTGTAGGCCCTACTATGAAATAAAAGCCAGCTAACATAACTCTAGCAATGAACGTTCATATTTAATTATAACGTACGAAATTCTTCTGAAAAAAAAATGAATGTCTATACAGGTAATACCTAGAGAGAGAGAGAGAAAAAAAAATGTCTAAGCTTTCTCGTATACAGGTAATACCGAGAGAGAGAGAGAAAAAAAAATGCAGACAAGCACAAGGAATGTATATAAATATATAAATGCCTAATTAAATTTCATATGCTTTCAGAAAGTTTAATATGTGCAGCTAGAGCATGGAATGGGTTGCCTGAATCAGCCAGGAAACCCAATGACTTTGCAGATCTTTAATTTCTTATAAACATGCAAGACAAAATGAACACTTGGATAAGCGAAGGACGTAATTATCTTCGAATACACTTCTGTCATTTCTTTAAAGTGAGATACATATAAAAAAAAATTATTTAACGACAATCAGGCTATAATGAACAGTAAGTCTGAAAGAAAAATCAAAAGCAGATGTCTCTTATCTGTTAAATTTTCAAAAGGAAAAAAAACCAACAACCTGTGAATTCAAAACATTTTTAATCTCTACCCATACCATCCAATATTTTTGTAGAGAAATCAAGACAAATAATTTTCATTTATAAAAAAAACAAAATGTAGCATCTTTGAAGTGCACAACCAGGACTTTAACTATCTTATGAAAGTAAACTTACTTTAAAAAAAAGGAAAAAGAAAATTCATATCATAAATTCTCCTTAGTGAAATACGTGGATTTAATAATAATAATTATGTCTTCCATTATGAATATATATTCTCCGTTCCACACAGGATAATGTGTTTCACTCAATACTGGTGTGGACACTTACCTGTCCGTATGGCACTGTTGGATTGGTCTCAACAAAGTTTAATTTTAGGTATCCGTTCCCTTCTGTATAAGCCCAGCCCGCCCAGCTCGCTTTAATCTTATTTTTCGCCCCACCTCTCCCGCACACACCCATCGCATGAACATTATGACCATAAAGTACGTCATCGCCAGGTCAGAGTAATTTAACTCTCGTTATTTCATTTCTGAAGGACAAACACAAATACGATTTGTTTCGGAATTTAGACTTTACAGGACAGTTTAAATAGCATAAAATTTACATGACACAAATCTTCTTAAGCTTTACTAACTTTGATAGTAGGCTACTACTGTTAGTAGGCCCCTAGTGTATTCAAATCAAAGCGCCTTGAAGTCACTAGCTTCCAAATTAAAAGGATTAAAATTCTGGAGCTTAAAACTCAAAGTACGACCGTAGATCTAGATCAAATTGATATGGGTCGGTGACGTATTGAGAGCTAGGAAAAGACTGGGACATGGTCGGCATTAGGCATAGGCAAACTAGGCAGCTACCGAAGGCCTCCGAATACTGCGGGCCTCGCACAGGACTCAAAGAATATTTTTTTACAAGTCTTTGGTTAACATGCATGACTAGATACATGACACATAGGACGTAGTCATCTTTTCTGTTTTGTTTTTTTTAAAGTAACGTCTGTATTTTATAAGATAAGAAGATAAGACTTGAGTTACAGTTGTCATGTTCTCTTTTGAAAATCGCGTGACAACTTGGCACGTGAGACTCGCTTATAATTTATGACTAACCTTTGTCTCCTGGGCTTAGGTCCTGACATGCTTCTAACAAGTAACACTAATGAGTCATACAAACATGCGGAAATTATTATATAAATCACTTTTATGTGAATCTCATGCTGAAAGTAATTCAAATATAATAATATTTTGATATTATAAATACATTTGCATACTAGAGCGTCAGTGCAACAAAGCTTGTGTTTACCTAAGAAATGGAGTTCCTCATGTCTTCCCACTTCAACGCTAGTTTGTTATTTGAATCAACACAGATAGTCTACAGACCATCAATTGATTTATTATTGTTAGTATATGTCAATCATTAGTTTCTTTACACGACTGATCCTAACTAATTGATACAATTACACTTACAAAGAATGTGTGGAAACACAAACTCAAAATCGGCCCCCGAAGTTGTCCACCCAGGAAGGTAAAAAGGCAGGTTTCAATATTTTCCGAAAGAATATCAGAATGAGATTCTATCAAAGGCAAATGACAGAGGAAAATGGAGAAAGAAGGTTAACCGATCTTATGTGGTGCCCCAAGGGCCCAGCAGACTAAGGGATATGTGAAAAACAAGGTAAAGTTAGACGTGAACCTGACCTAAATGATTTGTTATAATGATTACCTAATTGGTGTAAAGGGTCAATCTTATTCAAAGCCTCGAGAGAAAAATAACATAGTTGCCTTTGCGCTCTGCAGTTCATACGATAATATGAAAAACTACTTTTTAATTGTTGTTTTAAAATTTATTTCACTTATTTTGCATATTAAATAGATTTTTGTTGGTGTAAATGTATAAATTAGTATAACAAAATTAACTTAGCAATAAAATAAAAACAATTTTTTTTTATCAAAAATCTAAAACCGTTTGCATAAATGTATAAAAATATGATAAATAGTCATCTCCCTTACTAAATAGCCTGCAATGTTTGTTACTATTAATAGTGAATAGTTGTTTTTTTTTAAAAAGTGTTTTTTATGAAAAAACTGCATAGTTGATTTTAAAAATTAGATTTTTCGCTTTCTGAAAAGAAAAAAAAGTAGCCGTTGCATCAGAACTTTGAATGGTATAAAATATTATGATGTCTTTTCTAGTTAAAAACGGGACGGATGGACAGACAGAAAGACAGATCACACAAAATTAATAGCGTCTTTTTCCCTTTTGGGGGCCGCTTAAAGTTTTTTTTTTTTTTGCTTTCAATTTTTATTTTTAGCGGCCCCCGTAAGGGGAAAAAGCCGCTATTAGGTTTGTGCAAAATGTCCGTCTGTCCGTCTGTCCGTCTGTCCGTCTGTCACACTCAGATCTCGAAAACTAGAAGAGATATGAAAAATATTATTTCATCATTAAATCCGGCTTGAAAAGTTTAGGTGCAACGGCTACTTTTGGTTTTCTAAAAGCAAACCGTTTAATTTATAAAATTAATTATGCAAGCGATTTTTTCATAAAAATACACCAATTCTAAAATAATTACGTAAATGTAAGGGAGGCAAAGTTACAATATGCTAACAAAGATGGACAGTTTTTGTGTATTTTCAGTATCACTAAGTCAAATATATTTTTAAAATGTACAGGAAATGTTTACAACAAATACAAATAATAGTTAAAGACGTTTTTTCTGGTCAACTAGCTGCTAAAATTAAAAGAAAACATTTCTGTTTGTTTATAAAGGCTAATAATGCACTTTGTATGTAAATATCACGCACATTTTTTTAAATGGACTTTTTATGCAGCGATTTTCGTGCAGTAGCGTAACGTCGCAACATGATCAGGTGCTAAACCAATTCCTTAAACTTTTTTTAAAAATCAGATTTTATTTATTTTTTGTTTAGTGCCCCCATCCGAATAAAAGAAGCTTATTTTTGTGCGTTTTGTCTGTTGGTCGGTCTGTCCGTCACGATTAGATTTAAAAAACTAGAACTCTAAAAGCTATTGAAAATCTGATTTACCCTTTAATGTTCCTCCCATAACATCTCAATAGTTTTAAGTATCTAAAATTGATTGTTCCGGATTTTTTTGTGCAAAACTAATCAACGCCAACAAATGTTTGTTTGCTCTTCTAACTTATATTACATTCAATTTCCATGCTTAAACGTTGCAAAAACACATTATCAATAATATGTTGTTCCGTTTTTTATGTAAATAGCATATTAATGCTAAATCATAATCTCTATACTGACTTATATTTCATTAAGTGTAAAAATGTTCCGGATATTGTTTTATAAAACATGAATTATGCCTAATGATTGTTTGAAATCGCATAAGGCTTTTAAAAAAAGTAATTTACTAGAATTGATTACTGAAAATTACTTTTTAGACATTTAATTTTCTTGTAAAACATAACATAGAAGTTTTGTAATCGATAAAGAAAGTTCCGGATTTTGTTTCTTACAAATCGTCGCCAGAAATTTCCGAATTTATTTAAAAATCTACTAACGCCAAATAATTGTTTGAACTCCCTCTTCTAATTAATAAACAAATAATCTTCTCATTTACGAAATAATGTTTTTACGGATTTTTATGAAAAATATTTTAACTCACTACTCTCTTACAGTACATTTAACTTTCTACCTAAAACATTAAAAAATCTAATTATCGTTAATATTATGTTCCGATTTTTAAGGAAAACAGAATCCAAACACCAAAGTAAGGTATGAAAATCTCTCCACGTGGCTGTAGTACATCTAATTTTTATACGAGACCATCCAAAAAATTTAATTAACGGTATTACATTTATCTGAAATTCTCTTTTTCTTTTACTATTTATACAAACATCCGGAACAATCTATTATATAAACTTTTCAATTGTGTTCATACCTAAAAATCTTTGCGATGTTTTGAAACGTAAAATAAAGGTTAATCAATTTTTAATAACTTTTAGTTGTTTTTTTTATATCAAGATAACGGACAGACAGACTGACAGACGAAACGCAAAAACAATGTGGCTTTGATCCTTTTTAAATAATATCTATTAGAACTCAGTGCACCAATGTCTATGAACCCTCGTTAAATATCTCGTGTAAATAAAGACATTTTTTTTTTATGGTACCGGTACTAGCCTATTGTGAGGTAATGGAATTTTTTTTCTTTGACGTCATATAAATGGACTCTTTAAATGTAATGTTAAAAGAACGCACTCGGTGCACCAATGTCTATTAACCCTCGAAAAAATTGCTTGTATTAATGAAAACATATTTTAGTCTAACTAAGCCGTGTGACGTAGTGTTTTTTTTTCCTTTGACGTCACATGGAATGAATTCTTTAAATGAAATGCTAAAAGAACGCACTCGGTGCACCAAAGTCTATGAACACTCGATAAAAGGCTCGTAATGATGAAGGCGATTTTTATTCTAGCTAGGCCGTGTGACGTAGTGTTTTTTTTCCTTTGACGTCATATGGAATGAATTCTTTAAATGAAATGCTTAAAGAACGCACTCGGTGCACCAAAGTCTATGAATACTCGATAAATGGCTCTTATAGATGAAGGCGATTTTTAGTCTAGCTTGGCCGTGTGACGTTTTTTTTTCCCTCTGACGTTATATGGAATTAATTCTTCAAATGAAATGAAAAAAGAACTCGGTATAGTAATGTTTATTAAGCCTCGTTATGTGACTCGCGTTTAAAAAAGGAATGATATCTTGATTTAGATCTAATCTAGATTTTTTTTAAACTAGATCTAGATTTCTATTACAGTATATCTAGATCTGGATTTATATTCTAATTAAAATTATTTTAGAGTCTAGATCTAGAATTTCTAGATCTAGTTTAGACTAAAATAGATTAGATTAAGATGTAGAATTTCAATTTCTAAACTTAAAGTGTAAAAAAAAAGTGTAGATTTTCATTTCCAAACGTTTTGATCAATATTGTAATGTTTTAATATACTAAAACTAATCTACTATTTTTTTTATTAAATTTAAATTTAAATTTACAGCAAATGAATCTTTGAAACATTATTACTTTTGACCATCGGATGGCTGCCTGGTCGTGCGGTTTGCGCGCTGGACTGTCGTTCAGATTTATGGATGGCCCAGGGTTCAAACCCTGCCCGCTCCCATCCCCCGTCGTCCTGCGGGAGGTTTGGACTAGGAAGTAATTATCTTCAACTCTGAAGGAACATCCGAAACGTGTAAAACATTTTACATCAAAATTAAATCACCTCTTGAATATTATTTGCGAATATGCAGATCCGACAGGGATCCGACTTCGACGGGGGCCGCCTCTGAGTTTGTGTAACACAAACTCTCTTTGTAATCTTGTTTATTTTTTTCTTGTTCAAAAAAAAAAAAAAGTGAAAGTTTGAAAGCAGTCATCAAATTATTTTGTTTCCATTGTGGCTATCAAAGAACAACAAGAAATATAAAGGACAACTCTTTGAAAAAGAAAAACAAAGCTGAAATAGCTTGTATTTAAGCGTACTTGTATCAATTAGTTTGGATCAGTCATGTAATTATATTTGTAAAAAGATTTTCTAGACTAACAATAAAGAAACATTTATACAAATTAAAAGCACCAAAAAGAAAACATTTTTTATTTAACATAATCCCATCAACTCAACCACAGGACATATGGGCACGAAGAATGTAACAATTGAAACATACATCTTGATTTTAAACACAAGGAGTTACAAAAACATAGTATTTATTATTGTCCTCTAATAGTTCTACGCAGCTTTGTCTACCTAGTAATACTAGTTCTATTTAGTTTGACTTTGTTTGACTATGTTTGACTTTATTTGACTTTGTTTGACTGTTTAAACATTTTTCCCTTTTTTTTAAAATTTGTTTTACTTTATTTTACTTTGTTTTGTTTTTTTGATAGTTTTACTTAGTTTTACTTTCTTTACTTTATTTTACTTTTTAACTTTTTTTTTACTTTTATTTTATTTTATTTTGATTTACTTTATTTTACGTTATTTTACTTAATTTTCATTTTTTCCCCTCATTTTTTTTCTTTATTTTACATTGTTTTATTTTATTTTACTTTATTTTACATTTTTTACTTTTTTTCACTTTATTTTATATTGTTTTACTTTGTTTTACATTAATTTGTTTCCTTTTTTACTTTTGTTTTACTTTTTTATTACTTTCTTGTATTTTCCTTAACTTTGTTTAAATTTTATTTTACTTTTTTTTAATACTTTTTTTTACTTTTTTTTTTACTTTTTAAAAACTTTTTTTTACTTTGTTTTACTGTGTTTTTACTTTGCTTATTTTAGACCTTGACCGTCTTTAAAATAAGAAAGAAACAAACAAAAAATGTCAGTTTATTTTTGTCTACCTTACAAAGACGACACAGATGGTAGAGACGGAGCTACATATGGGTAAATAGGTCTTAAATGCGATTTTGGTTAATTTTTCATTCAGTTTATTATTATTAAATAAACAATGAAAGTTTGTTTACAGGGTTCATTGTTGTTTTTTTTGTTATTGCTATAATTATTAATTTAACTGTCTCAATAGTCGATGTTGTGAACACAAATAAAAATAGTTTGATAATGGTAAATATTATTTTTGTTGTTGTTGAACGAATTTTCTAGGGCCTCTACCCCTGCCATAAGGCTCAAAAAAAATCTTAACGAAATATTAGTAATGACTTAAATCAAGGACACACGGGGTGATGGCATCTTCCTAGCTGAACCATTTCAGACACCCCTTCAAAGCAGAGACGATGACGTCCTGTTGATGCCTTTATTAGAACCATTTCGTCTCCAGCCAGTAAATCCGCCCCTTTCTATTTGTGCATACAATAGTCCTAATTTAATGTTTCGTCTAACGACACGCATCACATTTATATATATCCTGAGTTTTTTTTCCGTGTTAAAACTTGTTAAACCTTAATTCTTGTTTATTATTAGACTTATTATTAGGCTATTATTGCTATCATTATTATTATAGTTACTACGGAGGCGTAGCTATGAATTTGCCATCATTTAAGTGCCCGGGGGGGGGGGGGTGCTTGACTTCCTTGGAGGCCCCTGCATTTTGCATTTAATACTTAATGTAAAAAAAAACACTGATTTGGGGGCCCACCTCAGGTGGTGGCCCGGTGGGATTTTCAATTTCTCCCCCTCCATCCCTTTACCCTAGCGACGCCTCTGAGTTACTATGTGTCGTAGAGGGTCGTTCGTTTTAAGTAGTATTTAACAGCTACTAGTTTCTAAACATTATTAATATGAGATAGATGACTTTAACCGTAGTGTAGCTTGAAGATGTAAACAAAATAACAATATTAGGAGCTAAAAACACTGGAGCCGCATTAAATAAATAAATAAATAAGGATAAAACTCCACTAAGATGCATCAGTGTAGCATTTTTCTCTCACTATGTCGACCACATTCTATTTTGAGAATAAGTTGTGTCTGGTAGTTTAATATGTGCTCTGGTTTGTCTGGAATGCCGAAATAGTTTTTCCTCAGAGGATACACTGAATATGGACTAGTCTGTGATCCACAGTCGTTAAAGTGTGCCACCTCTGTTGTAACAATGTCAGGAGTCTACGTGTGAAAAGAAAATGTGAAGTGAGACGCTTTAATCCTACTTGACTCAAAAAATATGAACTCATTTACATATGACAATTTAAAACTAAATTTAAAGCTGCATCTTACAGAAAAAAAAAACTGGCACAGATAGGACCAGGGCTAGGCATAGGGATTATTTGACAGGAACGCGCTTTTCATTTTATGACAGCGGCGTTTATATAGAGAAAGCTCTGAAAGGGACAACTAAATGTATGCCCTTCAAGGTGTCCCGTTCCGGAAATAACCTTCATATACGTGGGTCTTTTTTTTTTCTTTTGTAAGAAAATGTCTGTATCTGTTGTGGCTCTTGCGCGGTGTTGAATGTAATCAATGCAATGATCATGAGGTAACCTTCAACCAAATCAGGAACACCGGCGAAAGGCCAAACAATCAAATAAATAGTAGTCAACGCTAGTATCAAAACAATCATGAATACTTTAATACTTAAAAGGGATTCGTCCAATGTCTTTCCGTAAATCCGTATATCTATTCTACTGCTCTACACGAAGCGTCTTCTTCTTAGCGTCACTTAGAGCGTTCTTGTTTTTAACCAACCTTACGTCATCGTCGCTAAGTAAAACTTTCCCCTTATTCCCGAAACAAATAACTAATTCCTAATCATGTCATAACAACTAATCACTGTAATAATAATAATAATAAAGAGTGTGAAGCCTGATCGCGTGGTAAGCGCTCTGGACTGTCGTTCCGATGATCAAGGGCTTGAACCATGCCATTTGCCATCACCCCTCCGTGCTGCTAGAGATTTGAGCTAGGATGTAATTTACAAGATAACATAAAATAAGATGTAATAGACTTCGGCTGTGAAGGAACATCCGAAACATGTGGAACAAATGAAAAAACAAATTGAATAATGAGGGCACGCTGATAGGAACGTAATGTAGCAACCATGTAGCATGGGCATATTGCGCACGGGCTCTTGATTATTTAAATCACAAATGGCCCAATGACAGATCAATTACTGTAAAGAAGAGGTGCGAGCATTTTGTGTCATGGCAGTAGTGCTTGTAAAATGTGGTGCACACACTGGAATATGCAAGGACCTGAACACCATATATAAGTAAAAGTATGTCTCTATTTCCCACAATTTCACAGTAAACCGAAACAAGAGTGCCACAGTAGGGCATGCTGTACATAGTTGTCACTAGAGCAGAAAATATCAAAATGCTGCTAAATCTTCACGTAAACACAAAAATCATTTACCGAACAATCAGAAAAACAACAAGTTAAACATAGAAAACGTCTTTTTTTTTTTTTAAATTAACGTCTGTATTATATAAGATAAGAGAAGAAAAGAAAGAGAAAGCAGACAAATGTCTCTTATTTTTTTTTTTTTAGTCTTGATTGATTTCTACTTTCCCGATTGTCAATGTTAATCCACAGAAGTGACTAGTAAGTGCCCTACGAGGTTTTACTTTATTTTATTTTTTTTTTGAAGAGGAAGTATGTAAAGTTCAAGGTCAACATTTTGGTTAATCTCTCTCTATATTTAGAATTAAGGCGCTCTCAAACATCTTATCTGACCAGTGGAGTGGCGAGCATAACATTTTTTGGTAGTAAAATGTTGAGAAACGCAAAGACTTAAGCCCCCTAGCGCATCATTCGAAGCATAGCATTACAAGCTCTCTCCACGGAGATCAGTCGTCTAAGGCGACTTAAACAGCCTTTTCCAGCTGGTGCCCACGAAATTCAGGACTTCTAAACAGGTGCGACGCCATGTTAGACGTGGACGGCCTTTTTTTTTTTATTTCCTCTTTTCGGCTTTCAAGTTAAGGCTGACTTTGGTAAACGTGTTTCGTCTTGTCCAATGATATGTCTCACAAATCTCAATCGATGTTCAGTCGCCACTTCCCTTAGACGGCGAATGTTTGTACGAGAAAAGATTTCTCTATTGGTAACATTATCTCGGTATGTTATTCATGGGATCCTTCTCAGCCATCACTTCTCAGCTACGATTAGACTTTTCAATCTTCCAAGTCTCGAAGCGTAGGAAACCACGTTTAGTTACTGTATTGAGGTGGCGGATTTTAATCTCCAGGCTAATGGATACGTTTGTTCGGAAAGGCCAAACTTTTTTATTGAAGGCTCCCGCTTTCTTATCCGACATGGAACATCCTTGATATACATCTCCATCGCTTGAGATAACGCAGCCAAAATAGGTTAAATTGTCAGATAGTCCCTTCTATTTGTTCAAGATCTGTATGACCAATGTTGATTGGGGGGGGAGGGAAGGGGTAACTGGTTGACCTGCACCTAATGTGCATAGCTTTTTTGTGCTTCTTTATCCGTCATCTCGTGTAAACAATTAATTAATTGTATTTCAAAGTAATGCTATATTTCTGCAAAATTCAACTCGGTTTAGTTTAAGCCAAGGGAACCCGAATGCAAATTGTTTAGTGCGTTTTTTTTTTTATGAGATCGTCGATGGCTAGAAGAAAGACAAATGGGGTTATGATACACTCTTATCTCTCAGCCGTCGCGATTTTGAAGAATTCCGGTATTACAGCGTCTGTTGTGACATAACAGCTTGATTTGCTTTAGGCATGCCGCTGAATCTGGACAAATTGTTGCGAGATGCCTGATTCTCTTGCTATTTTCCAGAGAGATTTCAATGGACCATGTCAAACGCTTTTTTGAAATGTACAAAACTGATCAACATCCTTTGTGTGTATTCTAGGATTTGCTCTTGCTCGACGATATCTCGCAAGACGGAAACCTGTTAAGTGATAGAGTTGCCTTTTCGGAAGCAACCGAGAAACACAAGTACAACCATAGCACTAGTACAATGTAAAATCTTTTTCGTAGGGAGCTCTTAAATAATATATAATAATAATAATACGTTCAACTTAATGTTTCTTAATTCAATAATGTTACATTTTCAATCTGTGGTAAAATGTAAAAAAAAACAATGAGTTTTAAAATAGAATCGAAATACATTTTCGTGTGAATTAGCTTACAGTTTTATTGATAAGCAAACAGAAACAAAATAAACAATAGTGTTGTTGTTTTTTATTGGCGGTTGGGGGGGGGGGCACTCAGATCTTACCGCACCGGGTGACACCGACACTAGTGACGCCATGGTGCCCATTTACTTTAAAGATAGGCCTAATTATATCTTTATCTAGAATGTAGTCCAAGCCGTCCACGATGGCATAAGAACTATTATAAAGTATTATAGTTATTGAGATGAATGGTTATGATATATCTTTCTTTTGACTTTTTATTTAGTTTTTAATATGCATTTAGAAATGCTAGATCTTTCCCTTTGTTATCTAAAAAAACTGCAAATATTAGATCTCTACTACATCTAGATCTAATTCTACTTTACACCATTTACAGCTTTAGAAAATTGTTATTCGTTGAAGTTATTAATTTTTATTATTAATTAAGATGGCATATGCGAACTTGATATAATACATATAGGTCTGTGAATGTACAACAATTTATAAGACAGTAGTTTCCCCTAACAAGAAGAGTTCCAAAAATAAAATTAAGAAAATTAAAGATAAACAAGATCCTGGATCTAATCTAGACTCTAGACTAGAAACTAGAGGTAGAACTTAGGGCTTAGGCTTAGGGTATAGCAAACTTAGTCTAGAACTGTGATTAGTGGAAAGAGAGTTACTCAACAAATTAAATGCGACAGAAGAGTCTTTATTGAGGTAATATATAATTATATCTAGATCTACTCTAGTGATGATCTAGAAAATCTAGATCTAGGACTAGATTCTTCATTCTAATTGAAGTAATTCTAGTGACTAGACACTAAGACACTTTTTTTTAGACAGATCTCTAGAGATCATTTTAATAGATGAGTTACGAATCTACGAGTAGATTTAGATAGTAGATCTAGATCTAGTTATCTAGTATCATCATAAATCATAATCATCTAGACTTAGACTAGACCTAGACCTCTGACAGTGAGTGAGTAACTAAGTTAACTAAGTCAACTAAGTAGTAAGTGGCCTAGTCCCCTAGTAAGAGTAAGACTCTAGTCTAAGAATAAGTAATAAGTTAGTTAGGCCTAAGTGACCTAAGCTAATATATGCCCCTATTATTATATGCCCCTATCATGTATTTTAAGCAGTGAGTATGCATAGTAACCTAAGTAACTAGTCTAGATACTAGATCTAGATTAGATAGTTTATTAGCTACAGTCTAGTCTTCTAAACTTAATCTAAACTAAACTTGCTAAGACTAAAGTCTTAGTACTCCTAGACTAGAGTTAGAGTCAAAGAGTAGTCTCTACTGAACTCTACTGTAACTAGAGTTAGAGTCAGAGTCTAGATCGGAATTTACGGCAATTACGGAATCTAGATCTAGATTCCTAGAAATTCTAGTCTCAATACTGACACTGACTAAGTGACTAATTGTCACTAATTATCTAAGTTCTAACTTACTACTTTTAACTAGATGATACTAGATCTAGATTCTAGTTACTAATTACTCAGTTACTGATAAAGTGTTCAAAAAACTTCAATTTCTTTATCTAGCTCATGCATGTCATCAGAACTGGTGCATGCTGGGCTTTCACATTGTATGGAGACAGACCAATTCTGCAGAACACTGCCAGTTACCTGAAGTTCGAAGAAAGCAATTCTCTTGTTAAGTTTGAAAGCAATTTTTCAGCATCTTGAATTTCAAAGAAATCAATTCTCTTGCTAAGTTTGAAAGCAATTTTTCAGCATCTTGAAGTTGGAAGAAAGCAATTCTTTTGCTAAGTTTAAAAGCAATATTTCAGCATATCTTTAAGTTCGAAGAAAGCAATTCTTTTGCCAAGTTTGAAAGCAATTTTATTTTGCAAGGACATTGTTTTTTCAGAGCAAACATTTTTATTTAGAACAAGGATTTTATCATATAAATGGAATCTGAATATTTTCTAGAGCTTGGTTGAAGGATTAAATATTTAATAAATATATAGCAATACGAATAGTCTGAATACAAAATTAGGACCCTCATGTAGTTATAAATACTGTCTGGCTACTTCTAGCTTTCTACTAAGATTGATTTTTTACAAAGATAGTATTGCTGGCAGCCGTGAGATTTATCTTATAAACAATGTAAAAATCATCCATGATCTATTTTCGCTATACTGGTATTCAACATAGATTAGTTCAATTTAGTTTTGATAAAACCACAATATCAGTTATGCCTGAGTTGTATGATATTGATTTTTTGGGCGTTTCCCTTGCTAACTTTTTTTTCCAATTTATTGGATTTTTATGGATTAGATAAAAAAAAAATAACTTTATAAACAATTTGTTTCTTAGCATTATAATTGTAGTTTAACTTACTAAAAGAATATCTTCTGCTGAGTACAGATTTAGATTGCAAAAAGAAAATCTAAATCCACTACTGGTGGACAATGGTTATGCCTGCGCCGTATGTGACAAAATATGTAGGTCACAGACGGGGGCCCGTAGACACGGGAAATACTGCATTTCTTATTAATCTTCAGATTTAAAGACAAGCATTATTATTATTATTATTATTATTGTTTAGCTTATTATTAAATTCAAAATTAATAATAAATTTTTAAATGTTTTGAAATTATAATGTTGTTTAGTTACTAGTTGACAGTGTACTTTATGAATGATATTTTATACTGTACTTATATATAATATAGTAAACATTATTAGCAGTATTAGAATGGTTCTCAAATATTGGTCATTAAATCTCTGAAGGAAACAATTGGATATATTTTTAATAGTGCTAGTATTAATTTAATTTCTAGATCACATTAATCATTTCTATTTTTTTTGTCATCTAATTTTAGAAATTCTGAACAAAAGTTTTAATATGTATGCAGCGCTGAGAGTTTGCTAGTTTGTCAAGCACAATATAGGCACCATGATGAAAAAAGGTAAAGCTATGACCTCAACATAGAGCAATGAATTTGATGCACTACATTTGGTTATTATTATAATAATTATAGCAAAGTTGCTTTAGTTTATATTTTCTTGATTATTCCACAGAGGCTGCTTTGAATTATGAGCTGTGGTAGGGAAACTCTTCAATGTTCAGCAACTACAGCTACCACAGTGATGTGGTGAGCCTGGCTGAACTTCAGGAGCCAGGGGAGTTATGGGAATTAGAAGAGACCATTGGAGAGGGCACCTATGGAGAGGTGTACCTTGGAACAAATAAAAAGACAGGTATGTAATCATGTATAATTTTTTTAAAGAGAAGAATTATTGCTTCCTTTAGCACACTACTGCTCAATATTTAATGACAGTAAGGATAATTTGTAACAGATTGATTTGGATGTTTGAAATTCATCTAGCCAGCATTTGGACATTGCTTTAAAATCTTCCAAAAAGTTTTGAGGCCAGTTTTAAACTAGATTTGTTGGGTTCAAAAAGATTATTAAAGTTCAACACATGTAACTTACATAATTATAATCAAGATCGTAATAAAACAAAATTAAATTATGTTTTAAATTGCATATATTTAGAAATTATTGAATAGTTGCAATATTTAATTAGTTAAAAATTTTGAAGAGAAAATTTTGTTTCAACCTCTAGGTGAGCATGTGGCCATCAAGGTAATGGAGTCTGTGAGTGAAGTGATTGAGGAGGTAGAGCAGGAGTACAGAGTTCTGAGGGATCTGAGTGGACATCCCAACATGCCCAAGTTTTACGGCATGTACCTAAAGCGGCGTCAACTGGGAAGTGCTACAGAGGACCAGATCTGGATTGTAATGGAGGTGATATCGTTTTTATTTCAATTATTTTATCATTGAAAAAACAATAACAGAATAACGTTAAGCACAAAACAAATATAATTATCTTTAATGTAGAGCTCTCTGCCTTTTAGTTAATAAACATATCAGTTTGCAAATAGTGGTCAATTATTAAAGCAGGTGGCCTCAAAGTCCAAGTATTGGTTTTGATTCCTTTTATTAAATTATATTCTTAATTCATGATCTAAAACATTTGTGTTTGCTTGACACAAATATAGTAAGTAAAGTTTCTCTTCTAGACTTTGCGACCTATAAGGCAGATGATGTTAAGGTCTTCTGTTTCTTTGGCCATCGGTTAACGAGCAGGGTGTCATGTGGCCATCACAATGGCCAACCGCCTTTACTTTCCCTAACTTAAGTCAAGTACCCATTAGAGTTGGGTGGACTCAGGGGCGCCCTAAAAATCCAAGTTGCTGATGTTGTGGTTTCTCAACTAGTTCAAACCACACATTGTAGCAGGGCTCATCTCTGTCCTAATGGGAATTGACTTTTCGTATTTCTGCTTGCTGTTAATGTCTCATATCTTTACTTTATAATGACTCTAAATGTAAACTGTTTGACCTGTAGCTGTGTAAAGGTGGTTCAGTGACAGACCTTGCCAGACATCTTATCTCCAAGTCTCAATGCTTGGAAGAGGTTCTCATTGCTTTCATCCTTATGGAAACATTACAGGTGAGACAGCGGCTGGAAGATTGGATCTCTCTCTATTTAATATATATTTATATAGTAATTCCTTTTTAATTTTATATCCCAAATTAATTGTATTATATATATAGAAATAGCTATGATTTTGTTTAATAAAATGATCAATAATTGATTACAGATTTATTTATTCATGTTATGGACATGCTTTGTATAGGCAAGAGACCTTACTTAAAGAGCGTGTTTAGTTTCTGCTGTTTAGTCGAGACCACTTGTTATAAAAGGCCTCAACACTTGCCTGTGATCTTGCATCCAGTGGGTAGTAAAGACCAATTGCTCTTTGTCATGTCGTACAGACATGTGACATGGCAACGAGCTATTGGTCTAAACTATGTCGCCGGTCAGTGTTCAGGCCCACTGTGACAATTGGTCTCGGTTTAGGGTGTTTGGTCTCTAAAATCTGTTTAAAATTTTTTTAGATTTTGTTTTACATTCACAAAATGTAGAACTCTTTTATTAAAGTCTTATATCATATTTGTTGGAAAATCGGTTTCCATAAAATTAGTTGTTATATATGGCATGTAGCTAGAATTGGTTTAGCTAACTAAGTCTCTCAGTCGTACTTTTAGAGGAGGAGCAAATGAATTCACCTTACAATAATTGGGGTCAGCTATTTGCTTGTAATCTAGAAAAGTAAAATAAAAAGTATCAAGAAATTTTTGTTAATGCCTAGATCTATTTATTAGCTAATACACATTTTTATTTTTGTTTCAGGTCCTTGTTCATTTACATTCCAATAATGTTATTCATAGAGATGTCAAAGGTCATAATATTCTGTTAACTAGTGCAGGAAACATTAAAATGGTGGACTTTGGTAAGACCTTTTTATTGTAGCAGGTATTCTTTATGTGCAAAGATTATAATTACTATACATTGTTTAGTGGAAGTCATAAGAGAGACCTAATATCAATTATGTATGTGGGCTTCTACTGCATTAACTGAATGGCTGTTCTCTTTAGTTACTTCACCGTGGCACACAATTCTGAGTGGTATTGCTGGTATAACCATTATGCCCTAAATTTAAAAAAAAAATATGATGAGTGAGGGCTAGAGAGGTTCAAATCCTCTCTTGCAAAAGCCCTGGACAGAAACACTGCTGTTTTGCTTAGTGCATACATGTCACCATACAGGTCAAGAATATTTCTTCGCATTATTACTACATTTATATTCATTTTATTGTTTTAAATTATACACATTGTTATTGTATCCACTAGGTGTGTCTGGGCATTTACAGTCTCCAACTGATAGGAAAAAGACTCATGTTGGTACTCCTTACTGGATGGCCCCTGAGGTGGGTATATAAAACATGGGCTAGACTTAATATTGCGGGAAGCGTGGTCGAGAGGCCAAGTGTGCTTGAACTTGGCTTGGCTTGGCTATCTAGAAAGGGGCTCGAGGTTCGACACCCGTCTCGGGCAGAGTTGTGTTTACTGAGCGCCTAAAGGCAGCACAGAAAACCAACTCCCAGATACCCCCTCCCCCCCCACTAGTCCACAAATGAGATTGGACCAAAGCGCTCTGAGCATGCTATAAGCATGAAAGTAGCGCTATATAAAATCTATAAATATATATTTATACTTGATTGTAATAAAGAACAAATTGGAAACAGAAAAGGGCTTAATTGAATAGTTAAAAATAAAAACATATGTGTAGACGTTTGATTGTCAAAAAGTTGAAATATTTATTGCAAAACAATATTTGACTTAAGCTGACAAGCACTTAAATGTATTGTAATACATTTATTAGTAACAAACACAGCTGGCTTCCTCTTTCTCCTTTCAATTCTATAAAGTATTGTCACTCAACTCTACAGTTTCACCGCAGTACCGCTATAAGTATTCCGCTCAATGGGAAAGATGAAGTAACTGTTAAGGTCATCCTTTTTCTCAGGTTTAATGAATGTGTCATGTGGCCAGCACAATGATCAACCCCCTTTACTTTTCTCCAACTAATGTGAGGTACCCATTGAGCTCGATGGACTCAGCTTTGCGCTAAAAGTACAGAGATTCAAAATCCCAGTCTTCACTGGGGGGGGGGGGGCTCAAACTTTTCTGTGTCCTAGGATTCTAACAGATTATGACTTTTATTTTGGTGATTCTCATTAGCATTTTTATTCTTTCTTTGATTGGTTGAACTTATTGGAGGGACTTTGTTATTCTGAATCCCTTTTGTATAGCATATCTGTCATGCTTTTAGAATGCTAAGTAAACAATATCAAATCTCTTTTGTGCTCATTGGGGCAGACAGGGTTTCTTGGAAAAGGGCTGGCCTGAGGTAATTGAAGGTCCTAGGTGAAATGAAATAGGTGCCCTCAAATGAAATAGGTGCCCTCAAATGAAATAGGTGCCCTCAAATGAAATAGGTGCCCTCAAATGAAATAGGTGGCCTCAAATGAAATAGGTGCCCTCAAATGAAATAAGTGCCCTCATATGAAATAGGTGGCCTCAAATGAAATAGGTGGCCTCAAATGAAATAGGTGCCCTCAAATGAAATAGGTGCCCTCAAATGAAATAGGTGGCCTCAAATGATATAAAGTAAAAAGATGGAAAAATAAATAGCAATGACTTAAAACCTTTTATGCTTCTATATCTTAATCAACAAATAAAATAGATTCATGGAGAGCTATTCCTGTAGCCTTCTGCATGGCATCTTGAACCATAGTAGACCAGTCTGAAATTTGCTAGGATTGAAATTTGTTCCAAGTTTCTCAAATTTTTTCTCAAAAAATTTTTTTAATCCTATGCAAGGCACCCACCAATTAGAGGCCCTAGGCAGCTGCCTAGTTTGACTATGCCTAAGTTGGCCCTGCTGACAAAGGGTTTTTCTTGTTACCTTTAGGCACTCAGCAAATACAACTCAGCCCCAAGTCTGGTTTTGAACTTGAGCCCTCTTGCTCTGACAGGTAGCCACGCAGTTTATGTGACTCAGCCACACTATTCCCTGGTGTTTGTTTTTTTCTATTTAAGAATACCATCTATCTTTCTAATTTTAGAGTCAAAGTAAGGTATGTGTGTCTTTTTTTGAATAATTGAACACAGCCATAAGTGGATCTGACTTCATCTTCCTTTAGAGTGTTTTATTTTTAGTACACAATTGGCATTTTCTTGTTGTAACTATTAATATACACACACACACATGCATGCACGCACACACTAAAACACTCACATATGTTTATTTATTTATGTGTACACAGTTTGAAATTTTTGGAATCACATTTTCTTGTTGGTCAGGTGATTGCATGTGAGCAGCAGCTGGACTACACTTATGATGTCCGATGTGATGTTTGGTCATTGGGTATCACTGCTATAGAGCTGGCTGATGGGAAGCCACCCCTGGCTGAATTCGACCCAAGAAGAGCTTTGTTCAAAATACCCAGGTAAGATCATAGAAAATATATTATGATAACAGTGATTGATTTATTTAGACAGCTGTGATACAGGAATGAATGTTAGCTTTCACATTTTCTTCCGTTTTATCCAGTTTACTAATAAAATTTAAAGTAAACTTTATATGATTTCCAGAGTGGGTTAAAAATAAGAATTTCTTTCTATTTTGTCACATTGAATTTCACATTTTAAAAATAACTTAGCTGACAACATTGCCTATTAGCATAATGCTTATAGCTTTTTGCGTGTGTACATAAATTATTATTTTTTTTTATTCAGAAATTTATTTTATGTTGTTTTTTTTTAAATATCAATAATAGGCAATTTGACACAGAGTCATGGTCTCATAATCTCTGCCATTGATACGATGGGGTGTTTGCTCCTGTTTCTTAATACCAACTGACAATTGTAATTCCAATCACTTAAAGTGATGTGTACTTGTGCTGTTGTGCATCAAAAAATTACAGTACCTATATTCTAGATTTCACACTGTGGTCAATATTATAGTAAATTTGTTCTTGTTTTTTTTTTTTTTACTTACTTTTACACTTTTAGGCTGTTTCTACATACAAACTAACAACATAACATAACAACTAAAATCCAACGCCATTACATCTCACTGGGTCCTTGCTCCAGTAGTTTTGTTTTTTCTTCATACCAATTTGAAACTTTGCACATACAAATTTCTCTCACAATTAATCTTCCTCTCGTTAAACTGTGGTTGGAAGAATGGAAGAAGAAACATTGTTCCCGCCCCTTACCACTGTACAGAAACCTATTATGCATTGTTAGTCTCATAGTCTATGTTTGTTCTGCGATTTCCTGATATTTTAAGAATTCAGTTGACATTTTGAAACTACGTAGGTCAACAGATTTTCTTTGACAGTTGCAGTGATCTGAATAGGATTTGCTGCTATTATAGATAATTATAGATAATTGTGTATCTTTTTTTTTTTTTTTGTGGTATTCCTTATATTAATGCCTGCGTAAAAAAAAAATCTTGAGAGCCTTGATCATTTTTCGATAATGTGTGGTATTGTTCTTGATCTTTGTTGAAAATTGTGGATCAATGCATGCGTGCAGTGCATAGGTGAAGAATGTAGGTCGATGATGCAGTGGGGAAAAACAAAGATGTAAAGTACCCCAGACCAGGGGCGGACTGGATGTAAAAATCGGCCCGGGCAATTCTATACAATCCGGCCAACAAATTGGATATCAGGGCATCCAGTTCTACTAACTCTAGGTCTGTCCTCAAAATCATTATTTTAAGTTGGATAATGTATCGATATTTGTAAACATCCTCTATATCTTAATTAGAAATATAGACCTTATGTTGCTAGTTAATCGCTAAGTGTAGGATGTAGACGATTACATTATATCGGAGAATGTGTTACATTTAATTAGTCTTGCATTGTAGAGTCTGTAAAAGATTTCTTTAAACACGACGTTCAGAGAGTCACTTTTATAAGAGAATACTATAAAACCTTTTAACCATTTAATACGTGCCATAGTTGTATCCATGCGGCCCTTTCGGTGGCCCAACAGGCCCATTTGGGTACCAGCCCACCGGGCATTTGCCCTAATGCCCATATAGCCAGTCCGCCCCTGCCCCAGACTATGATTCTAATATATAGATATGCGCTACTTTTATATTTACTAAAAGCTCACACACTTTCTGAACACACACACAATAATATCTATGACTACGATTCATTTAGGTAAATTTTATTACAAAAAGGTTTCTCCGTGTTGGCACACTTGCCGTCTCGACCAAACTGCGTTGCTTGCTTCGTATGGGATACAGTCTATTTCTAGTGTGTCAACGTGTGTAGTTTCCACCACTGCCTTTGCAATTGTAATATTTGATAATATTGCTAGCGTACTGCCTTGTCTATAGATCGATTGGATTTACCTGTTCCCGATTTCCGCTTTCGCCACTGGGCTGTTTCGATCTCTTGCAATCCGCAGAACTATTGATAATATTAGGCACCGTTGGAGGGGATTTAAAAAAAAAAAAAGCTCAGTCCGGGGTTGGACTAAACTGAGGTAATGGCTTTCTGCTGTTCCCTCACTGCTAAGTACATTTCCACCCTCCCACCTCCTCTGTCCACACACGGAGGCGAATCAGGTGTCAATTTGATGGGTGATTTTTTCGAAAGTTAATTTTTTTACAAAGCTTATATATCAACTCTTGTCGGTCAGTCTGCTACTAATCATGTAACCTCCCATTCTCGGATCAAGTTGAAACTGCGTAATTATTCAATGTTGATGAAAACACATGAGTTAGTAAAACAACAACAACAACAACAAAATAAAAACAACAACAAAAAACAAATAACCAACTAGTTATATGATTAGTGGTAATTAATTAATTTTTTATATTTTTTTTTTAAATTAAAAGAACGGAGATAAATATTGCAGCTTTGAGAGATATGCAGTAATTGTGCTGCTCTTTCCCTTATATTAGCTTTGTCTTTAAAAACAAAATATTTGTTACAATTAGCATGTTTAAAAAAGTATAAACAGAAATATGCATGTGCTGTACTAGAGATAGACGTATGAGACTTACATAATTAGCCTATAGCATAACTTGATACAAGAACGGACTTATAGTCTGTAGCGAGACTAGCGCTTCTCGGAATGTGTGTGTATGTATCGTATCAGTGCTGTCGGGTGTGTCCGTCTGTCACTTGGACTCCGAAGAGATCGGTAATGTCAACTCCCTTGTGTCATCCAATAAGCCGATGTTGTCACGAGAAGGTCAACAGAACGTCTTTGTTGCTGTCCGATTATTCGATACCGAATGGGCGGCTCTTTGTCACTAGGAGCAGTGATATGTAATCGTGCGGGTTAAAAAAAAGGGGGGGGGGGATTTTTTCGCCTCCTGTTTCCAAGGGTGACTTAACCTTGGGGACTCGCAGCCATGGACATGATGACATTCAGCAGTGGTTTAGTCTGCTGCCGTAGACAGGATGGCATTGTCAGATCTCTGCCACTTTATTCGAAGTTCTCTGCTATATCTTTGTTAGACCTCTGTCACAGCAGCCACACTCCAATAGTATAAACACTGTCATATCTTTGTTAGACCTCTGTCACAGCAGCCACACTCCAATAGTATAAACACTGTCATATCTTTGTTAGACCTCTGTCACAGCAGCCACACTCCAATAGTATAAACACTGTCATATCTTTGTTAGACCTCTGTCACAGCAGCCACACTCCAATAGTATAAACACTGTCATATCTTTGTTAGACCTCTGTCACAGCAGCCACACTCCAATAGTATAAACACTGTCATATCTTTGTTAGACCTCTGTCACAGCAGCCACACTCCAATAGTATAAACACTGTTATATCTTTGTTAGACCTCTGTCACAGCAGCCACACTCCAATAGTATAAACACTGTCATATCTTTGTTAGACCTCTGTCACAGCAGCCACACTCCAATAGTATAAACACTGTCATATCTTTGTTAGACCTCTGTCACAGCAGCCACACTCCAATAGTATAAACACTGTTATATCTTTGTTAGACCTCTGTCACAGCAGCCACACTCCAATAGTATAAACACTGTCATATCTTTGTTAGACCTCTGTCACAGCAGCCACACTCCAATAGTATAAACACTGTTATATCTTTGTTAGACCTCTGTCACAGCAGCCACACTCCAGTCGTATAAACACTGTCATATCTTTGTTAGACCTCTGTCACAGCAGCCACACTCCAATAGTATAAACACTGTTATATCATTGTTAGACCTCTGTCACAGCAGCCACACTCCAGTCGTATAAACACTGTTATATCTTTGTTAGACCTCTGTCACAGCAGCCACACTCCAATAGTATAAACACTGTTATATCTTTGTTAGACCTCTGTCACAGCAGCCACACTCCAGTCGTATAAACACTGTCATATCTTTGTTATACCTCTGTCACAGCAGCCACACCCCAATAGTATAAACACTGTCATATCTTTGTTAGACCTCTGTCACAGCAGCCACACTCCAATAGTATAAACACTGTTATATCTTTGTTAGACCTCTGTCACAGCAGCCACACTCCAGTCGTATAAACACTGTCATATCTTTGTTAGACCTCTGTCACAGCAGCCACACTCCAATAGTATAAACACTGTTATATCTTTGTTAGACCTCTGTCACAGCAGCCACACTCCAGTCGTATAAACACTGTTATATCTTTGTTAGACCTCTGTCACAGCAGCCACACTCCAATAGTATAAACACTGTCATATCTTTGTTAGACCTCTGTCACAGCAGCCACACTCCAGTCGTATAAACACTGTCATATCTTTGTTAGACCTCTATCACAGCAGCCACACTCCAATAGTATAAACACTGTTATATCTTTGTTAGACCTCTGTCACAGCAGCCACACTCCAATAGTATAAACACTGTCATATCTTTGTTAGACCTCTGTCACAGCAGCCACACTCCAGTCGTATAAACACTGTTATATCTTTGTTAGACCTCTGTCACAGCAGCCACACTCCAATAGTATAAACACTGTCATATCTTTGTTAGACCTCTGTCACAGCAGCCACACTCCAATAGTATAAACACTGTTATATCTTTGTTAGACCTCTGTCACAGCAGCCACACTCCAATAGTATAAACACTGTCATATCTTTGTTAGACCTCTGTCACAGCAGCCACACTCCAGTCGTATAAACACTGTCATATCTTTGTTAGACCTTTGTCACAGCAGCCACACTCCAATAGTATAAACACTGTCATATCTTTGTTAGACCTCTGTCACAGCAGCCACACTCCAGTCGTATAAACACTGTCATATCTTTGTTAGACCTCTGTCACAGCAGCCACACTCCAATAGTATAAACACTGTCATATCTTTGTTAGACCTCTGTCACAGCAGCCACACTCCAATAGTATAAACACTGTTATATCTTTGTTAGACCTCTGTCACAGCAGCCACACTCCAATAGTATAAACACTGTTATATCTTTGTTAGACCTCTGTCACAGCAGCCACACTCCAATAGTATAAACACTGTCATATCTTTGTTAGACCTCTGTCACAGCAGCCACACTCCAATAGTATAAACACTGTCATATCTTTGTTAGACCTCTGTCACAGCAGCCACACTCCAATAGTATAAACACTGTCATATCTTTGTTAGACCTCTATCACAGCAGCCACACTCCAATAGTATAAACACTGTTATATCTTTGTTAGACCTCTGTCACAGCAGCCACACTCCAATAGTATAAACACTGTTATATCTTTGTTAGACCTCTGTCACAGCAGCCACACTCCAATAGTATAAACACTGTTATATCTTTGTTAGACCTCTGTCACAGCAGCCACACTCCAATAGTATAAACACTGTTATATCTTTGTTAGACCTCTGTCACAGCAGCCACACTCCAATAGTATAAACACTGTTATATCTTTGTTAGACCTCTGTCACAGCAGCCACACTCCAATAGTATAAACACTGTTATATCTTTGTTAGACCTCTGTCACAGCAGCCACACTCCAATAGTATAAACACTGTTATATCTTTGTTAGACCTCTGTCACAGCAGCCACACTCCAATAGTATAAACACTGTTATATCTTTGTTAGACCTCTGTCACAGCAGCCACACTCCAATAGTATAAACACTGTTATATCTTTGTTAGACCTCTGTCACAGCAGCCACACTCCAATAGTATAAACACTGTTATATCTTTGTTAGACCTCTGTCACAGCAGCCACACTCCAATAGTATAAACACTGTTATATCTTTGTTAGACCTCTGTCACAGCAGCCACACTCCAATAGTATAAACACTGTTATATCTTTGTTAGACCTCTGTCACAGCAGCCACACTCCAATAGTATAAACACTGTTATATCTTTGTTAGACCTCTGTCACAGCAGCCACACTCCAATAGTATAAACACTGTTATATCTTTGTTAGACCTCTGTCACAGCAGCCACACTCCAATAGTATAAACACAGTCATATCTTTGTTAGACCTCTGTCACAGCAGCCACACTCCAGTCGTATAAACACTGTTATATCTTTGTTAGACCTCTGTCACAGCAGCCACACTCCAATAGTATAAACACTGTCATATCTTTGTTTGCCTTCTGTAACTCTTCCGTCGTGTTGACACTGTCATATCTTTGCTAGTGCTCCATAACTCTTCAGTCGTATTGACACTCTCATATCTTTGCTAGTGCTCTATAACTCTTCAGTCGTATTGACACCGTCATATCTTTGCTAGTTCCTTTCAACTCTTCAGTCGTATTGGCATCGTCATATCTTTGTTAGTCCTCTGTAACTCTTCAGTAGTATAAACACTGACATCTGTGTTAGTTCTCTGCCCATCGTTGGTAATACACTGCAATCACTGTGGTGCCCTGCTGCTAGAGCACCTACTGGCCTTCCGCTGGGCAGAACGATGGCAACAAAAGTAGGTTTACCTCCCTTTATCTTAATAAAAGAAATGCAGAGAACGCAAGTCACGTCCTTAGAACTCTCGCACACAGTATCGCGAGACGAGACGAATGTGGGTGTGGGTAGAGTATTCATAATCTAACAAAATTATGAAAATATAGTCTACTTTTACGAAATGCACATTCTAATTAAGAGTTGGCAGGTCTTTAAAAAACAAACAAAACAACACTTTATATTGGAGACACTAAAGCAGCGGTTCTCAACCTTTTAAGCCCGGCGACCCCTTTTTACAATCCCCCACTCTGCCGCGACCCCCCTTCCCACACACACATACAGCAATAGAAGAATAGACAAAAACAATCCATATTTTCGACGGTCTTAGCCGACCCCTGGCAAATCGTCATTGGACCCCCAATGGGGTCGCGATCCACAGGTTGAGAACCCCTGCACTAAAGGAATAAAAGAAAAGGGGATGAGATATCTGACCTTATTAGACCGAGACCAATTGTCATAGAAGGCCTGAACACTGACCTGCAACGTCGCAGCCTGTGGGCAGTGATGATCACACGCCTGTACGACGTGGCGACGAGCTATTGGTCTCCAGTGCACAGAGGGCTGCGACGTCGCAAGGTCAGGTCTACTTTAAATAGTGGTCTAGATTAGACCAGGTTTGTACGCCTGTCACTTCAAGATGCAGACTTTAAGTGTTAACTAAATCCCGTTATTCTTGACGTTAAATCCTTTCCTGCACTAGTCCTTATAACACGGGAAACTTTTTAAATCTCTCCATTCCCCCCCAACCCCCCACCTTTTTTTTCGAAGTCACGCGCATCCTGACGTCATAAACTTTTTTTTTTTCATTTCCCTATAACTTAATACAAAAATATTGGTCGACACCAGTGAACCGGAAACAGAAGTTTATTTTAGCACATGCCAGAAAAAGAAAGGGTGGGGGTGTGGAGATTTAATAAAAGTTGTGTTAAATACCATAATAGATGAAAAAATACAAACAGTGAATCTTTTAATCTGCGTCAACATTTCATGAGAACCCCCCCCCCTCCCTAAATAATTGTTTAGAGCACGTTGGTTTGTAGATATCATTTATGCATAACTCTCTTGTTAGTAGACCTTACTTATGTATGTGTTTTTAAATAATAGAAGTGATGTTTATATAAATATATATCATTTATGTATGTCCATGGTTTAGCTGGTTCCAGTTTGCCTCTAGGTCAATTTTACCTGTATGAGCATTTTTTTTTCTCTGTATTAAAACTGCTATCAGTGTTCATTCAGTATTAATTGGCAATAGGCCGCAAAGAAATAATACATGAAAATTTTAAAAAAATGCAAACTAATAATGTTAACAAAGACAGACTTTAACCCTTAAAGTGCTGAGCTGTTTTACAGTGAGTGCATACAAAATGGAACTACAATTCTGAGGCTAAACTACCACACGCGTTCTAAGGGTTAATTAATAAGTAAGGTTTATTTTTTTTTCTTAAATCCCCTCCTTTACATACATATGTATAACTGACCAAATATGTATCAATGACTATACTCTTAAAGGACTGAAACGTGTAAAATTTTAAGTAACGCATTAGAATTAGATGTGAAAAAAAAATTGGCGCGCTGAGGCAAACGGTTGGCTACCCCTGCTATAGACTAACACAATATTAGGATGGGTAACGATGCATGATACATCTAGTCTAGTCTAAATATCTATTATATAGAGTCAATATAGACTGACAATATTAGGATGGGTAACGATGCATGATACATCTAGTCTAGTCTAAATATCTATTATATAGAGTCTATATAGACTGACACAATATTAGAATGGGTAACGATGCATGATACATCTAGTCTAGTCTAAATATCTATTACATAGTCTATATTTTGAGAGCAGGACTGGTGGATACAAAGCCTTGAAGATTGTTCCTTGAAAACAAAAAAAAGTCATGATATATCTAGTCTAGTATAAATATCTATGATATATATTTTGAGAGCAGGACTGGTGGATACAAAAACAAAGCCGTGAAAATTGATCCTTGAAAACAAACAAAAAAAAATCATACATTTGCTTTTTGCTGACGCCTATCGATTCTTTGCCGGTACTGCAGTGGGTGTACTAAACATGTCAATTCTGCTAAGTAGAGACCACACAATTAGAGATTAGCAAAGTGTAGACCATGGCATTTCTTCCGTCAGTTTTGATACGTGAATCATTCGGTATTCGGTCAGAGTGACATTTCACTCATCAGAATTTGATCACTTTTGATAACATGGATATATATTTATATATATATGTATGTATGTATGTATGTCCCGCATAGAAATCAAAACCGTTCGGCCGGTCTTGTTTAAACTTGACATAATTGTTCCTTGGGTACTAACTGGAACCGTAACTTATGTATAGTAGCCCTAAAACAAACTTAAGACCCTCAAAAAAAAGTTGCCCAACTCTATGAAAGTATTATTATTTCATGGATCTAGGCCATGTTTACCATGTTTAGATCGAAAGGATCTAGATCTAATTTTTAAAACTACACTTTGCACAGATAGTTTTTTACTTTGACACATGAAAATGCAAAATATAGTCTATTGATTTCATTATAAAATAAAATTAATCTTCAAATTTGTGTTTCAAAAGCATTTTTACATAAACTCGTTACATATATCTGTGAATTTAGACGTCCTGACGTACTTTATAATCCCATTCATTTAACAAATCGGGTAAACCCGTTTTAATTGTACTTTATATCCTATTCATCTATCGCTCCTTTCGTTTTTAATACATATGAATATATCGGCTTAACTGGTAAACTCATTTTCGCAAAAACTACTTTTATTTTCGTGGCGAAAGAGAAAAACTTGAAAGGATCATTAGCTAAGTTTAACATACATCTAAATCCAATCCACTAGATTAGTAAACACAAACTAAGGTCCGCAGGCCGCCAGTAATGTCCGGCTATATATATATTTGTGTACCTTCTGCTCGCGATCAAGAGCTATAAAAACATTACAAATAATTTTTAACCCTAGCCACTGTCAAGGAAATATATATTTTTTCTTCAATACGTGTTTTTCATTCATGTTATCTTAAAATCAGTATACTGTTAAACTACGGTTTGCAAAACTTCTCCTTCGAGCTATGGATGTGCGGTATAGTTCGGTAGCGCTTTCATATACTGAACTGCAGGGCTGGCTCAAATATCTGTTTAACACGATATTCAACGTGGCATTTTTCAGGCTATTCAGTGTCCGATGTCTTAAGTGGGTTATCCTCTATTAGGGGAAGAGGGTAATACCTTTACAAGGGGGGAGAAGTTAAAAATCCCCCTGGCCCTCACTTGAGTATGAGTATTTTTTACATAAAAAAATAAATATTACGTAAAATGCAGGGGCCCCTACAGAGGTCAAGTCCCCCGGGCCCCGAAACGATGGAAAATTCCTAGCTACGTCCCTGTGTGCAAGTCACACCATATCACCGTACAGCGACCAGAAAGTTACCAGAAACTAGCTATTTTAATCTGCAATTTGCATATATGTCTACACGGTATATTCCCCTGTCTGGATCTCCGGTTGGCCTAAATCTCGCCCGGGCCCCAATACTATGGAAAATTCCTAGCTACGCCCCTGTGTGCAAGTCACACCATATCACCGTAAACCGCTACCAGAATATACCAGAAACTAGCTATTTTAATCTTCAATTTGCATTTGAATTTTAACGGTATATTCCCCTGTCTGGATCTCCGGCTGGCCTAAATCTCGCCCATAATAGAAAAAGGGGCTTCGTTTTTTGTTTTACATTAACATCGAGATATCAATCTGTCAGTTTCAGTTGTTGGCGCCTCGCAATAAAAGTCAGAGACTGACGCATGTTCACGTGTAACTAATCCATCCCTCTGTTTATTTGTTTTGAAGCGCTTGTGTCATCACTATCGGCTAGCCTTGGATATGTATTAGCTTTTAATGATTGTGTGGTCCCCACATGTATTTTTGGCTAACTCGTTCACACACATCATACATCATTATGGTTTTAACTCTTTCTCTCCTAATTAACGATACCAACGTTAATTTAACCCCGTTAAATTAAATAAACTTTTAGTTTTATAAACTTTATATAAAAAGAGCATGCATTCTCCTAAAATTGTATACCAAAAGTAATGTTTTCTGATTACAAACAAAAATGTCATTGAAGTTTAATCATAACAGGGTAGAATGTACAAATGCAAAAAAAAATGAACAATTCTGTCAGAACCTGGCAAAATAATTACGGAGACAAAGAGTTAAAAATGAACTGCCTGGGGGAAAAAAAAAGCAGCCACACTCAAACTAATGCGGTGACTTTTAAGAACTAAATTTTTAAAAAAAGGGAGATCACTGCTAGTTATTGATTGATCAAATTAGTTTTTCTCCCGTGATTTGTATTTAGACTCAATTATCTGTAGCTCATACCACAAATTATGTTCTGTCATGCTTTGGTGTCGTGTAATTGGAGATGTGTATTACCGCCTATTTAAAATCTCGACTGGTGTGCCAATGTCAGATATTGACCTGTAAAACTAAATGTGTTGTCCAACAAACGGGAGCTGAAACAAAGGGCAGGCTCTGTTTTTTTTTAAAATATGTGTACACGGTTTTAGAGGATTGCCGGCACTTCATGTACAAGAATTTCGTTAAGGTAGTTTACTTATATCCCCAATCGGGAATACGAATAGGTGTCTACCGAGGTACTTTGAGGAGATTGGTAACTACATAATTATGCAATGTGTATATTTACTAACTTAGACTTTGATTCTTCTGTACATAAGGCGGCAAGCTCTCTCCACAGCGATAAGTCACAAGTGAAAGGACCTCATTCACCAATCGTAAACAAACAACATTTAGTCACGTGATCTTATTGATAAAACAACGAAAAAAACGGTCACGTGACAACCATCATGAATAAAACATGAGATCGTAAATTATATAGAAGAGATAGAGCACCACGTGGCTAAATGTTGTTTGTTTACGGTTGGTGAATGAGGTCCATTACACCATCTCTTCCCAGCTGGTGCCCACGGATTTTTGGGTCTTCTAAGAAGGCGAGATGCCATGTTAGACGTGGACGGCTTTGTCCTTCCTCTCTCCGGCCTCCATGTGATGGGCGTCTTTGGTCACGTGTTTTGTCTAAAATATGCCCGCAAATCTCATACGACGTTCGATCACCACATCGCTTCGGGGGTCGAGCTCCCGCGGGTTGAAGCTTTCTCTATTGGTGACATGTTCTAGGTATCCTATTCCGAGGATTCCTTCTTACTCAGTTTCCTTTTCAGCCTTTATGGATGACTTTCAAGTCTCGCAAGTTCGACGTGCGAACAACGATTGAATTTATGTGTATACTAGCCGGATATGACCCGCGGCCTGCGGGTCTTAGTTTGGGTATTACTGATCTAATGGATCGAATTTAGATCTATGTCAAACATGGAGAATGTTCCCTTTTTACTATTTTTTATTTAGTTTGCCACAGTAATGAAAGTAGAATGTGAAAATGGGTTTACTCGTTCAATCAAATAATCATTTTAATAATTGATACTGTAAAAACGGGTTTACCCAATTTGTTTAAAAGATTCGCTATTTAATATAGAAACAATTAGGTACTTTTTGATTATTTTTAGGGCCCTCCGATTGTGTGTGTGTGGGGGGGGGGGACATCAAACATACACTACCGTCTCCGCAACGATGTAAGAAACATTTATGCCAAGTTTGATCAAGATTGGTCAAACGGTTTTGATTTTTATTCGGGACATACATACTCCTTACTTTCTGTTTTATATTATAGATAACATATTTAATTATTTTGACTAATAAAGCACATCTTATATATTTTTCTTTCTTATATATGTTTGGAATGTTTTGTTTTTTATGATGCAAAATTATTAATGCAAATTTTTTATACTTCCTTGACACGGAAATATAGTCTTGATTCTGACGTCATGACCGGGGAATTAGATCGAGACATTAGATACACTTGTTAGATCAATACTGCCGCTTGACATACTAGAGCTTAACGAACCTGCACGTGACTAAGACTCACTAATGAACTTTTCGGTTCCAATAGTTAAAGCTCGTCCACCGTGCATCGCCCCTCGCCCCCAAGCCCCCCTCTCTTTTATTAGTGTTGTTTTGTCTTGCGCTCGCGCACAATGGCTTCGTGACGAGGTGCGGCGTCGCACGTTGTGATTCTAAATATAGACGTTTGTTTAGGTTCACGACCCAATTTGGAAAGTTGTCGAAGTTTTAGTTTAGACTAAGTTTAGTGAATTTATTGGAGTCTCCACCCCCCCCCCCTCTTTTTTGTCCCCCAATGCTGGCATATGTGTGAGAGACTACTAAATATTTCTAGAAGAAAGAGCGTCTACCATTCTTTTTGGTTTACTATTGGAATATAAAATCATTTGACTGGTAAGATAAACACATTTGTTATCATCTACATAAATTATGGCTTTTATATAGCGCTACTTTCATGCTTATAGCATGCTCAGAGCGCTTTGGTCCAATCTCAGGTGTGGACCAGTTGGGGGGGGGGCTAGCGGGTATCTAGGAGAAGGTTTTTTCGTGCTGCCTTAAGGCTCTCAGTAAATACAACTCTGTCCGAGTCGGGGTGTCGAACCTCGGGCGCCCTTCATAGGTAGCCAAGCGCACTTAGCCTCTAGACCACGCTTCCCACTATTTCAAACAACCATTCCAAATCATAGATCTCTTTTACAACGCTTTTTTAACTTATGCTATCTGTCTGTCTGTATAGTAAAAAGTTTGAACATGTTATTTCTCCCTCACCCAATATCGGATTAAGCTGAAATTTTGCACAATTATTTCTTTTACCTGACAACACTAGAATCAATTAAAAAAAAAGCAATTATTTCATTAACTATTGGTAGCGGTAATTAATTGTTTGGTATATTGAACATCTTCACAGGTGTGGTGGTATAAGTTGAATTAGTCCCTTTGAGGACTCGAGCCCTGAGTGAACTTTTTTTATGCTTTTAAAAAAACGATCATGTAAACATTCACCAAGATACCCCCTTCTTCCATCCCCTTTTGCTACTGGTCTAGGCAAGTGATAGGATCATAGCGCACTAAGAAAGCTTAAATCGAAACAAAAAGAAATGGTAAAAGTATTTAGGATCATAGCGCACTAAGAAAGCTTAAATCTAAACAAAAAGAATTGGTAAAAGTATTTCTAATCACACAGATTTATCATGTCTAGGTGGAACATACATATAATTACATGACCGATCCAAACTAATTGACACAATTACACTTTGACTTAATATAACCTTTGTTTTTGTAAAAATAAACTGTCTACATTTCGGATTTTGGGAATTCCTGTCTTCATATTTTTTTTTTTTGTTTGTTTTCTGAACTGAAGAGTTAGCTCAAAAGTATCCCATTACTTAGGTTTGAAATTTACAAACTGAGCTGTAACTGTAAGAAAACGAGCTTTCGACTGTGCTGGTTTCTTAGAACATACATTTTACTGGTCGAAATGGCGTTTAAGTAGAATGTCTAATTGTATCTGCACTACTTAGTAAACAATACGTTTTGTATTTTCAGTGGCTACGCAGGCCCAGCTGCGACCTATATACTTTGCCGTAAACTGCGCTGACATAACCATTCTCCGTTGGTAGTAGATTTAGATTTTTTTTTCTCGGCAGTGGATTTTCTTTAGGCCTTAAATGTTTATCCCGCGGCCTTTGTCAGTGATCTGCAGCTGCCTCGTTCTGAAGCCTCTTGCAGCCAGGTGCACTCTTTAATGTCAGTTAAAGCGAGTTGGCGCCTAAGTTTCAGTGGAACACCTCTGTTACGTTGACCACCTTTCAGGTCTCCTGAAAGGACTGCTTTGGCATACGTTCGTCCCCCAACAGGATGCTTGCCCTGCCCAGGGTAACTGTCGTACCATACGAGGTCCCTCTATACTGACCGTACCGGCGTTTCCTAGTAAATCGCTGTTTGTAGTGCGTTCATACCTCTGTATGTCTTCTACATATACCTCCTATGACTGTATCCAACTAGAAAACTTAACAAATGTGTTTGGGGAAGTAACTACTTAGGGGTGTTGTTCTGTCCGCATGAGATTTCTATCGAACTTTTGGTTCTTGTAAAAACATGTCAACTTGACATAACTATCGTGGATATCGTTAGATCCAAAATGGACTTTTTTTTTTTTCATTTACTCTTACATTAAATCATTAGCAGTCAAAAACGCATTACCGTTTGAGTGGATGGGTGGGGGGGGGGGAGATAGCTTTCATTTGATGTACGATGGACGTCCGGTATCTTCAACGGGCCAGGTATTTGGGTCGATTAGACGTTACTATGAAATGGTTTCCTTAGCAGCGGTTTAAAAGCAAAAGAAACGCGGTGTTCTGAGTGTCGGATCGTTCATAGCAAAACAGAAACTCGCTCAAGTTGGAGGACATGAATTGTTAATGATGGACGTGTGATAGCTAAAACTCGGAAGTGACGTCAAGGTAAAAGTGATCTGTGAAATATCTGTTTCTGAAATATGTTTCTTTGTCCTTTAGCTATAGATGTCTATGATCCATCCCAGTGGTGCTACAGCCCATGGAGGGCCCTGGCCTGCTTTAGCACATCTCTCCATTCTGATCCATCCTGGGCTTTACGTCTCCATGCCTGGACTTTTAGCTGTTGTAGATCTGCCTCTACGTCATCAAGCCATGGTTATGCTTATTTATAATTATTTTAATTATGTAAATTTAAAAGTAAAAAAAACATGGCGTATATAAAATCTAGAATTCTAGGGGTATATAGGTTATGGCTGAAAAACAAACAAACTATAAATACTTTTAATTTGGGAAAAAAAAATAATAAAAAATATATCATTGTCATTTCCAGGCATAGGTCGTTTTCCGTTTTGATCAGCCCGGTACGTCATATGTTTAAACTCTTTGTCTCCTGATTTACGATAACATCGCTGATTTGACCCCGTTAAATTAACTTAATTACCCGGTATTGGGTTCATAAACTTTGATTTGTGTTATATAAAAAAGGGCATGCATTTATCTCTACCAATTATAACATTTTCTGATTAAAAGAAAAACGTGATTGAAGTTTAACCCTAACAGGCTAGTCAAATACAAATGGGAAAAAAAATGAATAATTCCTTCTGAGCGCAGAAAGTAATTACGGAGAGATAGAGGTAACTTTCGTGACATTATTTTTTTTATATGACTGGGTTGTTAGCCCTGAGCATAACCATCTGGGGGGCTGCCCCTTTCAGCTCTCTGGATAGCTGCCTTTATTTTCGGGTAAGGTGCCCTAGCCTTTGTGGATCCCTCCACTTCCTGCATGGAAGCAGGGTTGAATTTGGTCCACCCCGGGTATTTTAATTCTCCGGTACCCACCATAACTGGAGGACATTCCCCTATCCGCCACATTTTTTCTCACCCCCACCTCTTTGCAACTGGTCCAAACAAGTGCTAGGATCATAGCGTATTAGAACGCTATAAGCGTGAAATAGCGCTAAGCAAAAACATTTGATACAAATATTTCTAATCGCACAGATTTATTATTTTTAGTCTAGATCTACGCTTAATATAAGCTGCTTTTTTGTTGTTTTTTTAAAGGAATTTTCTCGTTTTAATTTGGTTCTTTCCATGTTTCTAGTTTTCCTTGTGATTTCTTTCTGTCTGTGTGGGATGAAGTTTAGGATGTGTTTGTAAATGTAATGAAATACATGGCTATGACATTCCTCTATCTGTGTATTTGTATCGATCTCGTGATATGCTTTGAATTTTTGTTCAATGTTGATTTGTTTGACTTAATGTACCTGCTCTAAAATTAAATTTATGTTGCAGGCGAAATCTCTTTCTGGGCGACAAAAAAAAAAAATAAAAAAAAAATAAGAGGCAGGCCTAGGTCTCTATTGGAGTTTTTCATACATGGCGTCAGATCCACGTATTGTCAACCTTTTTGGTATAACCTGTGTACAGAAGAAAGGAACTGGTGTTAAGCTATGGTTTTTGTTTTGTGTGTTTTTGTTTTTGTGTAAAGCTAGGTGAACAATATTTGTTGCGAACTCTTTGGTACGGCCGAATCCAATGTTCAAATCTGTTCTGTTTGTGGCTTTTATTTAGTTGAAGCTCAGTCTAGCGACCTTGACATTGATTGATAGGGAAAACCTCACATAGTAATCGTTTATATAAAGTTTAGGTTAACACGGGACCCCATCTGCATCGAGCCCTAGAATGGACCGCCCGCTTTCATCCTGTTAGCGCTCGTTCTTGTCGAGTGTTTATGAGTGTGTATGTGTGTGTGTGTGTGTGTGTGGGTGGGGGGGGCGGGAGGGTAAAATCCAATCACTCAATCCCACAATCAATGGCTACAGTCCAGTCAATACTAGAACTAGTAAAACATTACACACATTCATGGAGAAGACTGGTTTACTTAAGGATCAGGTATCGCAAAGAAGCTGGTCAATCTGCAAAGCCAATGCTTAGATAAGATAAGATAATATAATTCTTATTGGTCCAATCAAATGGAAATTCAGTTCGACTACAATTGACCACCTCAGCGTAACTACTGTAACAATAACAATATAGATGCAAATACGAACAACATTCACACACGAAACACATACACACTCACAACCAGAGCTTTATGAATTTGACTTCTATGTACTTCTCGATGACGACAGATGACCTTGTAACATTCGACCGAAAGTGGAATAAAGCAGTTTTTAAATCTTTCTGTTTTAGTCCTAATGCAAAGGAGACGACCACTTCGTTCAGATCTGATGTAACAGTGGTTTAATGGGTGCAGGTTGTCTTTACGGATCGTGCGTGTTTTGGAAAGGAATCTTTCATGCAAAAGTTTTCCAAGAGATGGTAGCTGTGTTCGAGTGATATGCGATACATTTTTGATTAGTCTATTTAGTCTATGTCTTAGTTTATACTGATATATAAGAAAAGAAATGAACTGTGTGTGTGAATAGTTATTAGTAACAAATAAGGGCACGTCTTGAGGTCAAAGTTGTGTCCAGTAGGTAAGCTCACACACTGGGCGCCACAAAAACGTTTTAGTTCCTGTAGCTCAAATTGCCCGCTTGTGTATGTAAGCCCTTCGCGTGAGGAATAAGACAATAATGGACAAAGGGGGGGGGGGATAATCAGCTCTTGGGAACGACATTTCTAACTTATTTGTTTAATTAATGGGTCTCTACTTCGACATCGCGGGAGACAACCTACTGCCGCCCTGGGGCATGTCATCTTCCCATTAACGACTTACTGTCGTTTCGAGTGGGGTCACGCTGACCTTGCCGAAGCCATGGCACGATGACACAGTCTATAATAACTGTTTTCTTATTATTATTATGTTGAGCTTATTGATTACGTCTGCTTCTATTCTCTCAGGATCTAGGCTTGCTAATGGCAGACACTCTGTATTAATAGTGGAGGCGCGGTGGCTGAGCGGTAAAGCGCTTGACTTCCGAACGTTCGAATCCTGGTGAAGACTGGGATTTTTAATTTCGGCATCTTCGGGCGCCTCTGAGTCCATCCAGCTTTAATGGGTACCTGACATTAGTTGGGTAAAAGAAAAGACGGTTGGTCGTTGTGCTAGCCACGTGACACCCTCATTAACCGTATGCAGGGCCGGTCTTATGCCACTGCAACCTATGCGGCCGCAGTGGGCCCCGCTTTTTCATAGGCCCCCGCGCGATGCGAATTCTAGGTGTAAATTATTAAATTAAACCATTTTAACTTATTATTAAAGGGTTCCAGGAATTCTTCTGAAATTATAAAATATAAGAAAAAGTTATGAAAATCTCATGAAATTATTAAAATCTTCTTAAAACTGATGCCAATCTCCTTAAAGCAGACAAAATTGTCATTTCTTGGTGTCATTCAATATGGAAAATGCCAATCCTACTCATGATTAAAAAAAAAGACGGCATTGTCAGCTTTCATTTCATAAAAATGTGATAATAAGTCGAATTTGAACCAAAACAAGAAGTTCAAATATTTAATTTAGTTTTATAGTCACTGGCATACAAATATAGATCTAAATCTATCTCGACCTCTTAGAAAGAAAAAAACACGATATTTTGCTAGTCGATTTTAAATCTAAAAGACAAATATGAATGTTTATTGGCTTATTGTTGGAAAACTACTGTACTACTGTAGATGGCTCGTAAAGTTAATTTGACAGTGATTTTGTACTTAGTTAAGTATAAATAAAATAAAGACGAATTTATTTTCTAATATTAGGTCTTAATGTTCACATACTATCCTTATCACTACCCAAATTAGGCCCAGCGCAATCCGTTTCGCATAGAGCCCCGCAACCTGTAGGACCGGCCCTGACCGTAGGCCACAGAATCAGATGACCTTTACATCATCTGCCCTATAGACCACAAGGTTTGAAAGGGGAAACATTACTACTTACTTGACTCTATCAATCAGTGTCCACATACTAAGTTCCTATACTCAGTTCTCTGTTGTCACCATTCCTTTAGTTGTGGGATGCACGGACTCAAACCTCGAGCGTCAAACAGAACATCACGAAACAGACTCACTTTGTCCCATAGAGTTACTGAAGATATTTACCTACAAGGATGCAAAAAAATAGAACTAGCTAATTTGTTTATGTATTTGATGTACAAACTAAAGGAAGTGTAGTAGATGAGCTATGGTTGTTTTTTTTTTATAAGCATATCAACATTTCGTGCGCTTGTTTAGCACTTGTTTAGCACTGTATAATCTAATTTCATAAGCTTTGATATTGTTAAGAAATTATAACTCAATTCTTTTTTTTTTTTAAAGTTGGCAACATTAAAGCTTAATTTAATTTATTCATTTATTCTGGAAAATGTCTCATAAAAACTAATAAATGGGATATAGATCTAGGCAGCGGGGTAGCTAGGAATTTGCCATCATTCGGGGGCCCGGGGAAGGCTTGACCTTTTTTGGAGCCCCTGCATTTTGCGTAATATTTTATGCAAAAAAACACTCATTTAGGGGCCCCTTAAGTGGAGGCCCGGGGGATTTTTTAAAAATTCTCCCCCTACCTCCCCCCCCACCCTAACTACGCCTCTGGATCTAGGCCGACGTTTCCAAGTTCTATGTCTTTACCAGGTCTAGCTCTTGAATGCATGTGGCGTTGAACGATTTTTAGCCCAATCAGCCATTAACATCAGATGGCCTAAGGTCAGGCAGACATTGAACCATATCTATGTGACCATCAGTTCGTTGAATATGTATGAATATTAAGAATTTAATAACAATAAAATGGATACATTTTCATATCATGTAGTATCATCTCGTCAGTCGGCCTAACAATACAATAATATCGGCCACACTGTTGATAAGTACACGTCTCTTCTTCTTGCATGGGCGAAGATAGTGCTGAGGTTGTTGATGGTTTGCAGCTCATGGCTTCTGAAATACTTTCTGGAAAGATTGAAACCTATTTTACCTGACTGAGTGGACCACTTTTGACTTTGAGTTTGTATTTTTACACGAACTATCTTAATCCTATATCCGAGATGAACCGCGCAATGGTAAGGCATTTCTCCTTATAGTTTTTCTTCTATAAGAGGGTTTCCAGTCCAGTGTCTAGCTCTGGCCTCTCGATGAAGGACATGGTTGGCATTCTCTGGTGACGCTCCACAAAATAAAAATGTAACTGTTTTGACTCCCAACTCCTTGTATTTTTGTAGATAAACTTTTTTTCAGTCGCTAACATTGAGACTTAATGGCATGCTTTCAATTTAAAATTTGATCTGCAAAATGCATAGAATACTTAAGAAAAAAACTCAATTTCAACCCCGAATAATAATTTGTATGGCTAGGGAAGATAAGCCAGTTGCAATATCGACCACTCCATATGTTCAAATGATTATAACATAAATGTGCTGAGTGGAACCGAGAAGTCTCGGGTTCGATCCCGATAAAGACTGGGGATTTTGAATATCGGTACTATTTGGGTCGGCCTTGAGTTAACTCAGCTCTAATGGGTACTGACATTAGTTTGGGGAAAACTGAGGGTGGTTGGTCGTGGTGATGGACCACAGAAACAGAACGACCTTTGCAATATCATCCCCATAGATAGCAAGGTCTGAAAGGGGTGCTTTATTTTTCTTTAATTGGTCTGTGGTCACCTTACTCTTAAAGGGTAATAGAAGCAGCCAGGTAAAAAATACTTGGACTCCTCAATGGGCCCTGTGTGTGAAAACACATTTTCTCTACTTAGCGGTAACGTGTGTATTATATGCATATATGTGACTTGCATAAAAAAATGCTAAGAATCAAATGACATGCACCACACAAATGAAGGTAAATCTGTGAAGACTTGACTCATTTAATTATAGTCTGGCTCATTTTGATTGTTATTTCCTTTGTGTTTTTTTTTTTAATTCGTTTGTATTACAATTATACTATTCTCACATTCGTAGCTTAACATACATGTACCGAAGTACACACATTAAAAAAAAAAGGAATTTTTAGATTTTTATTTACATAAATACAAGCATAAAATTTGTATTTTTTTTTTTGTTACTGTCATACCGTATTTAGTTCTATTATAAGTTGTTGTTTTTTTGTTAATTTTTTTATTATATTGAGATTACTTCTAGTATCAGTATTTATGTAAAGTTGGATTCTAATGTATGTATCTTCTAGGTCTTGTCTTTTTCATTGGCTTTTGAAATATGTTAATTTTCCCCCCACTGGATTAACGAACGCATACACAGATACACATACGCTTTCTTTTATAGTAGGCCCGAAAGTGTGGCTCTTATTTCCCTATTTTAAAATATAGCCATTTGAAACAAAGTAGGCATTCAACTTTTTGAATAAAGAACATTTTTAAAAAATGATTAAAGTTCGTATTGAGGCTGATTTGTTCAAGAGGTTTGTGTAGTGAAGCCTAATTTTTGTCTGACCAAAGGTTTGCGAGTGTATCTTGTGGTCATCACAAAGAACATCCGCATTTTTTTCCCAAAACAGATTATAAGACTCAAGGTCAAATTAGCTCCCTCCCTTCTACCCCCTAGAACGCACGGATTTTGCAGCAGACCCTAATCACATTGCCTTTGGGATGGTACCTCCATCATTCAAAAATAAAGCAGCTCAAATAATTTAAAGTTTTGGGAAAGGTGGGAAGGCAATAGAATATGTCTTTTGTTTTTTTTCTTCCCCAATTCACTGTTCCACCATCCATCATTCTGTGCTCATTAAATGTGAGAGGAGGATTGCGTGACAGAAAGATTTGTCAGTTGAATCAATAGGGATAGATTCAAACAACAGAGTACATCCGATAGGAACTCTCAATACACTTACAATGGCATGAGTTCATAGCAGACATCAACGTACTCATGTCTCTCGTCTAGTTATATCTATCAATGTATGCCAGTTTGTTGTATGCCTTAGTTTCTTTCATCAAATGTTTAATTAGGTCGTTTCGTAGATATCGGCTATGAGAACTTTATCAGCTTAGTTCTGTAGCTATTGGCTGTGTGACACTCGGTATTCTTTAACAACTATTGGCTGTGTGACACTTGATGTTCTGTAGCTATTGGCTGTGTGATACTTGTGGTTCTGTAGCTATTGGCTGTGTGATACTTGTGGTTCTGTAGCTATTGGCTGTGTGATACTTGTGGTTCTGTAGCTATTGGCTGTGTGATACTTGTGGTTCTGTAGCTATTGGCTGTGTGATACTTGATGTTCTGTAGCTATTGGCTGTGTGATACTTGTGGTTCTGTAGAAATTGGCTGTGTGATACTTGTGGTTCTGTAGCTATTGGCTGTGTGATACTTGTGGTTCTGTAGCTATTGGCTGTGTGATACGTGTGGTTCTGTAGCTATTGGCTGTGTGATACTTGGTGTTCTGTAGCTATTGGCTGTGTGATACTTGTGGTTCTGTAGCTATTGGCTGTGTGATACTTGTGGTTCTGTAGCTATTGGCTGTGTGATACTTGGTATTCTGTAACTATTGGCTGTGTGATACTTGTGGTTCTATAGCTATTGACTGTGTGATACTTGGTATTCTGTAACTATTGGCTGTGTGATACTTGATGTTCTATAGCTATTGGCTGTGTGATACTTTGTGTTCTGTAGCTATTGACTGTGTGATACTTGGTATTCTGTAACTTTTGGCTGTGTGATACTTGGTGATCTGTAGCTAATGGCTGTGTGACACTTGGTATTCTGTAACTATTGGCTGTGTGACACTTGGTTTTCTGTAACTATTGGCTGTGTGATACTTGGTGATCTGTAGCTATTGGCTGTGTGACACTTGGTATTCTGTAATTATTGGCTGTGTGACACTTGGTGTTCTGTAACTATATTCTGTGTGATACTTGGTGTTCTGTAGCCATTGGCTGTGTGATACTTGGTGTTCTGTATCTGTTGGCTGTGTGATACTTGTGGTTCTATAGCTATTGGCTGTGTGATACTTGTGGTTCTATAGCTATTTTCTGTGTGATACTTGTGGTTCTGTAGCTATTGGCTTTGTGATACTTGGTGTTCTGTAACTATTGGCTGTGTGATACTTGGTATTCTGTAACTATTGGCTGTGTGACACTTGGTGTTCTGTAGCTATTGGCTGTGTGACAGATTAGAGTCTAGTTCCGTAACAAGTACACTGCAGTTAAACTGTAGTTATCACAGTTCTCTAAATAGTATTTGTTCCCGTAAAAAAACAAAAAAAATAGCATTTCATTCATTCTGATTCCTTTTTTTTTAATTGTTTTTTTTTACGATCTGCATTATATTTTGTGTTTGTTTTATAATTATGTGCTTATTCCCCAATACATGCGCAAACACAAATATACTAAGATCAAGAAGTTTAGTGAAGAAGAGCTAGATATAAAATCCCCCCCCTCCCTGGTTATTACACAAACAATATTAGGGAATCGGTTACCTAAGTGTTTCTTGGTATTAAAATAAAAGCATCAACATGAAACAAACGCTATAAAACACCTCACACACAACACCTTTTTTTGTTCTCAACAGAAGTCCTGCTCCCAAGCTACGTCATCCAGAAAGATGGTCCGCAGAATTCAGTGACTTCATTGCAAAGTGAGTAGTGTACTCAGCCACAAAGTCGGTTACAATCTGACCATAGTGCATGCTATGAAATAGTTCAGAAATTGGTGTTTAAAATTTGTGCGCTGAGGCAACTGTTCCTTACGAGCGGTCGGTCTATTGTTGATGTTGAATTATACTTAAATCATAGTAATATACTCTTCAGGGGGCGCGGTGGGTGAGTGGTTAAGCGCTTGGGTTCCGAACCTGGTGTCCTGGGTTTGAATCTCGGTGAAGACTGGGGGGTTTTCAAGTTCGGGACTTAAAGGGCGCCCCTAATGGGGTACCTGACTTTAGTTGGGGAAAGTAATGGTGGTTTGTCGTTGTGTTTCCCACATAGCACCCTGCTCGTTAACCTTTTGCCAGAGAAACAGATGACGTCAACATCATCTGCCCTCTGAAAGGGAAATTTACTTTTTACTTTTTTAATATAATTTTTTTTTTTTTACATTTGGATTTTTATACTTCTCTTTAGATTCTTAAAGCAATAAGATATAACACTAAGAGTGAGAGAGAAAAGAAAAAGAAGGGAAAAAGGGAGAAGTAGGGGGTAATGTAATGACACCTAAAGAAAACCTTATGAGAATGAAATGGGGAAAGATTGGAGGAGAATCAAAAGCAAACAGACGTAGGCCTAAAATACAATGTTAATGACGCTATTGTTGAATGATAAATGCCAATTGATCGGCCGCCTTCACTTTACCGCAACTAAAATCAGGGTGGACTGGATTCGAAAGCCAGGTGCTTAACCACTCGGCCACCGCGCCTCATAAACTGATCTGCAATATCTAGATAAATCGATACCTATGCATAAACAGATCTGCAATATCTAGATAAATCGATACCTATACATAAACAGATCTGCAATATCTAGATAAATCGATACCTATGCATAAACAGATCTGCAATATCTAGATAAATCGATACCTATTAAGTCCCCTACGAACATAACGTAAAAATCACGTGATCTCGTGACTATATGGTGCACCAAGGCTAAAACGAGCACCGTCAAACTCTGCAGACGACAAATTACTTTGATGCTCTTTCAATGCGTCACGCAGCTACTTGTGACGCTTTGGCTGCCGCCTGGAAAAAGAACCTCGTAATCGATTTCCAGGGACAAATCAACTTTCTCGCTAGTAAAGTAAACGGCTAGGTGAATAAATATTTGAAATAGATGTGGTTGATCTTAACACATCTTTATATATATATAAAAAAAGTTTCCATCTCAGATCTTACAATTTATAGGTCAGGTGATGTAAAGGTCATCTGTTTCTGTGGGCAGCACAACGACCAGCCGCCTTTGCTTTCCCTCAACAATTAATGGGCACCCATTAGAGCTGAGTGGACTTAGAGGTGCCCACAGATCCTAAATGTTCACCAGGAATTGAACCCTGGTTCAGAAGCTAATTACTCAGCTACCGCTCCTCCTAACAAATCTTAGTACTTTTTAAAAAACAAAAAGTAGGCCTACTGTTTAAAAACAAAACAAAGCATATACAAGGCAAAGAACTGCACACTTACTGCTATATCTCTCATACATATATATATATATACACGCATTTCTTATAGCCTTTTCTTTAGATAGGTAGATAGATAATTTTCATTTATGAAACCACACAAAGTGTGTTAAGGGTATTATTGAAGAAATAGACTAAAATTTTGTTTAAAAACAGGTGTTGACCCATTTCTTTATGTGTCTATTTTAAAATGTTTGCATTCAAATATTAAGATTTAGCAATTGTTTTGGGCTATTACTTTAAATTGTGTTTAGCTGCTACTGGCTATTTGTTTCTATTTCCTAATGAGCAGATGTTTGATCAAAGACTTTGAACAGAGGCCATATGCCAGGGAACTTTTGTCCCATCCATTTCTGAGGATAGTCCCTAAAGACACGTCTCAGGTAATGCATTTTAAGTATTAAAGCAGGGTGCCAATTATTTAGAATGCTTGAATGCAATACAGAAAGTCTTATGTTGAAAACATAATAAAAAGTTTAAAGACCATCCAGAGCTTGATTTGCCAATTGGTAACACATGCTATAGTTTAGGGCCCCAACACCTACAAAATTGTTTTGAAAAAAAAAGGCTAATAAATAAATTGACTTATGATGGGGCTCCATATCCCAAATAGCTTAGGGCTTTTAAAAGTCTAAATCCAGTTCTGGGACAAGCTCAGGCTTTGTTATGTCCATTCTGGCACAGATAAGAACACCTTTCAGCAGAGGGCTCTGTAAATAATCAGGGGGCATCAGAACACAGATCTGATACTCTAAGGGAACTACAACTGAAGACAGGTGCAAATGTATAAAAGATAATTTAAATCAACCCTTGTAGATAATGGCTTTATCAATGTTTAATGTGTCCAAATATGTAGAAATATGTACATCAAATCTCAGTGTCCACAGTCACATGGAAGTACTGCTATTTTTCTAAACCTTAAAACTCCAAAGACAAGCATTTGTTGAAATTTTTAATTGGAATTGTAGGTTTATCTGACTGCTTCCAGTTTTTTGTTGTTGTGGGTAGTTGGAAGTTGTTTGATAAACTCAGTCATGTTCCTGGCTGTGTTAACTCTTTATCTCCGTAATTATTTACCACATTCTGGTGGAATCAATGCTGGTATCATCAGTTAGGAGAGTTAATAGTAAACCACTGATGGCCAACCTATGGCCTACAGGTGTGATGTTGTGCTAGATGGCCCTTTGAAAGTATTGCACACATTGCATCATAAAATCTCAGAAACTCTGTTCTAGTTAACTTTAAGTATTGTGGGTTTTGGGTTATTATTGAAGGAAATTGATATTGTCTGCAGAAAAAAATGTTGACAGATAAGCTGTATGGTACCATTAGATTTTTACATTTACATAATAGCATAGAATTTTGTATACCTTAATGTTATATGTTAGTCCTAATTTATATATGTTAGTCCTAATGTTATATGTTAGTCCTAATGTTATATGTTAGTCCTAATATTATATGTTAGTCCTAATATTATATGTTAGTCCTAATGTTATATGTTAGTCCTAATGTTATATGTTAGTCCTAATGTTTTATGTAAGTCCTAATGTTATATGTTAGTCCTAATTTTATATGTTATTCCTAATGTTATATCAGTCCTAATGTTTTATGTTAGTCCTAATGCTTTATGTTAGTCCTAATGTTATATGTTAGTCCTAATGTTTTTATCTTGAATTTTATCTTTTAAATTTTTAGTTTACTAGCTCTCCCTGTTGCTCTAATATAGTAGCAGAGGCAGTTAGCTCTTTCTTTAAATTCCTTTTCTTTGCAGCTCAAAGCCACACTGGTTAATATCACCTCCACCATGGAGAGGAAAGTGTCCCAGCCAGACGTCACAACCAAGCATGGGCAGTTCAAGTCCAACAGAAAGTCCCGGAGAGATGTTGCCACAGTTGAAAACCTTGCAATGCTAGAAGTCCTAGATGAGGTTTTGTAATTTGTTTTCTTATTTGTTTCGTTTATGTATTGTAATATTTAGGATCTGTAATTTTCTATTCATCAATTCTCTTTTTTTTTTTAACTTGACTTGATTTCCTCATTTCTAGTAGATAAACATTCTGCTCTAGTCTGCTATCAATTTTTGATGCAATGGTTAATTAGAAATAGATTGACATCTCTGTCCCTTCTCTACCTAGTTATTATTATATTCTCATCTCATCTGTCCCTTGACTTTCATCATAGGGGTGCTGTGACAGCTCGTGTAATAGAAACCCTCCACTTGTCCCAGTCAGCAGCTGTTCTTAGCAGGATATCATTCTTTATGTTATCCAGCCAGCTTTTCTTTTGGCCACCCTTTCTTTGTGCTCCCTCCCAATTCAGCTTGGCTTACAGTCATACTGAGTTTTCTTTGCTTGTCTTTTTTCCTTAGCTGTTCTCTTTGCTCAAATTCACACACTGTAGGGTATAGTGGGAGGTGTGGCATATTGGCTGAAACCACTTGGCTGCCTTCAAAGGGGCTTGGCTACCTTCAGGGGACATGGCCACCTTCAAAGGGGCTTGGCTACCTTCAGGGGACATGGCCACCATCAAGGGGGCTTGGCTACCTTCAGAGAACATGGCTACGTCCAAGGGAGCTTGGCTACCTTCAGGGGACATGGCCACCTTCAAGAGGGCTATCTTTAGGGGACATGGCCACTTTCAAGGGGGCTTGGCTACCTTCAGGGGACATGGCCACCTTCAAGAGGGCTACCTTCAGAGAACATGGCTACCTCCAAGGGGGCTTGGTTTCAAATCCCTACTAGTGCTGAGTTCTGTTTGCTGAGCACCTAAAGGCAGCAGGCAGCATGGAAAACTTATTCTAAATCATTCCTCCCCCCCCCCCCACACCTCCACAAAAGAGATTGAACCAGAGGGAGCTAAGCATACTATAAGTCCTGGAGCTTACAAGAGCAATTAAAAAAAAATGTTCTGCAATAGTGTAAACATGAAATTTAAAAATGTTTTAAAGCCTTTAACATTTTCTTTGGTGATATTTTGAGTTATTTAATACTCACAAGTAATAAATAGTAAAAAAGTAATACATTTTGGTTAATAGAAAATATGTCAGCATTTTTCTTTTTGAATGAAGTACTAATGTACTCACCATTTCTTCCACAGGAAAGTATTGTCAACCAGTTACACAGCCGTTACAACCAGGATGAAATCTACACCTACATTGGGGACATCCTCCTGGCTGTCAACCCTTTCATCACCCTCCCCATCTACACAGAGGAGGTGAGCGTGTGATAAAAGTTACCATTTAGGGCAGCTATGCCATGCAGCACCAAGGGGCATTTGATTGATTTTTAAATGGGAAAATGTTATGAAAATAATTACAAAAGCCTTTTTTTCTTTTCTTTAGATTTGTCTTGCAAAAAAAATAATTTTTTTTCTGGATGATTATTTCATATCTGGGGTACTAGCTATTTAATTGAATTTATACTACTTGCTACAATACATTGTTTGAAATGCTTTATTTGTTTAATGGTGCTGTTAGCTTATGTCTTTACTGATAATGTCAGTTGGTATACTCTTTGGACTCCTGTCACAAAATCAATAGTCTGCCAGTGCGCCACTGATTGAATTTCTTATACCTGTAATTCCAGACTTAATCATCCATGTACTGTTAATTGAAGTGGGGGAGGGGGGGGGGCTCCTTTCCTAGATCATTATCTTGTTAACAGAACTCTGAGATAAGGAGCTTCATTTCAACCTGTCCGTTCAACTTTTTAAAAAATTATTTTTTACTGGGCAAAGATGGAACTCGTAGACTGACTACAAAAAGAAGAACAACATTAGATTTATGAAACATTGCAAACCAATTGTTTTTGTATCTGAATTGGATCTATTGACTGCTTGTCAACTGTTCAGAAATATATCCAGTTATCCTTTCTTATTATTTTAAAATTATTTCTCCTGAAAATAAGATCCAATTTTCTCTTGAAAAATGCTTACTTATATTTAGGTCTTTAAAGATTTTTTCTGGCGTAATTGCCCATTGTGAGGATGTAGGCTTGTGAATAGTTTTAAGTTGAAACTTGAGGGGGATAGGGCTTACAAAATTTTTTCAATGCTTAAAATCTCATGAGATTAATTTTTTTTTACTTATTTATCAATTTATTTATCAGTATTTGCTGCCATACTTATTTCCATGTTTTTCAATATTTTTGTGTACACATTTCTTTGTAATTGTCATAAGAGTGGAGTCAAAGACTCAATGAACTCTAGGCTCATGGAACTCTAGGCTCATGGAACTCTAGGCTCATGGAACTTTAGGCCCATGGAACTCTAGGCCCATGGAACTCTAGGCTCATGGAACTCTAGGCTCATGGGACTCTAGGCCCATGGAACTCTAGCTCATGGAACTCTAGGCCCATGGAACTCTAGGCTCATGGAACTCTAGGCCCATGATACTCTAGGCTCATATAACTCTAGACCCATGGAACCTTTCCTGCATCGGCCTGACTGAACAACTGTTCTTTCTTGGAGGGATCCAAAGAGATGTAAATGTGTTACATTCCTATTATGGATGACTTGTATCCCAAGATGCTCCAATTAGAGTCAAGGCCAAGAACACTGTGAAAAGTCTCCCCTATTCCTTCTCTGTACAATATCACCTTTATAACAGTCCCTTGAAGAAATGTGTGCGGATAGTGATACGGTTGTTGGGGGGGGGGGTCTCTTCTATCCTCACCAGTATCACTCAGTCACCTCAACTGGAGCTTTGCTTTTCTTTTTGGTCTAATTATCATCTCCTCCTTTCTCTCATTTTGAGGCTGAGAAGCATTGGCCAAGACATAGCTCTTACTTTGCTTATAGTATAAATAGAGTGTGACAGTATTTTTCTATTTTCTAACTGCACAAAAGCCTCAACAGCCAAAGGCTTGTTAGAGAATGAAAACAAATATAGCAACAGTAAAGTCAAAAAATAAATTAAAACATTTTTTAATTAGTGAACTATCAGCAATGTGATAGAAAGCTGTTTTGGTACCCATTGGCTGGTACTGGCTATAGGAGTATTATGTGGCCAGTACAATGACCAATTAAATTCGTTCACATAAAGTGGAGGGGGGTAAGGAAAAGCGTAAGATATATTTAGCCAAAAAAGATTTAAAGTGATTGAATGACCTGCTGCACCAGTCACAGTGCTCATATCTTGTTGGTATGTTTTTAGGTTTTGGATGTTAATTCAGAAATGAACTTTATTACATTCCAGCCAAATCCTCCTGCAAGATTTGTTTTGTTTGTTTGTAAAATGTTTTACATGTTTCGGATGTTCCTTCAGAGTTGAAGATAATTACTTCCTAGTCCAAATCTGCCACAGGACGATGGGGGATGGAAGCGGGCAGGGTTGAACCCTGGACCATTGATAAATCTGAACGACAGTCCAGTGCGGAAACCGCACGACCAGGCAGTGAGCAGCCAAGTTCCTGAACTGAGGACCATCATGATGGCATTCTAAAGTGTATACCACTGGACCAGGTGTCCATTCCTTACTACTATTCTCCTTTCCGTTTAAGAGTGTTTCTTTAGTTTTCTATTTAGTCATGCCAACAGTTGTTTTGATTGAGAGCTAAAGACAGCAATGAACTCATGATTATTTTTTCCACTTGTGTACAGTACATCAGAAGGTACATACACAGCACAAAGGCAGAACACCCCCCACACATCTTTGCTGTTGCAGACCAATCCTACCAAATGATGATGCATAATAAACACAACCAGGTCAGTGGAAGCCTCAACACTCTGTTCAGGTCTTTAGGAAACTGTGTCCATTACATTCTCACCTCGCCTTCACCTACCTATTAATCTGTTGAACTGCTGTGCGCCACTCATGATCTGTTGACTGTCTTTCTCTATTGCTCTCTGTCTTTTGCATCAAATAGAATCTCTTTCAATGACAGGCCCGTCCACTCTTTGTTCTACCCATCACTTCCACTGTCAGCCTATTTTTCTTGTTATTGTATTCTATTTTTATCTAAATTTACTCCATTGCTTACAATACTTTTCCTACTTTTACATGTGTTTGCAATTTTTATTTTATATATTGATGAAATCTTATTCTTTTGAATGATGTGTGGTCAGTGCAGTCAGGTCTTATAAGAAGAAAATAAAAGAGACTACTGACAACTCTATGTTTGGCTAATTGGGTTAATTTGAAATGCTTTGACTTTATCCAGTGTATAGTGATCAGTGGTGAATCTGGTGCTGGTAAAACTGAGAGTGCAAACTTGCTGGTCCAACAGCTGACTCAACTTGGAAAGGTAAATAGTAGGTCTCAATGTGCAAATTTATAGTTACTTTTATAATAAGTTTTTCTAACCTTTTTTTTTAGTAGCTGTTACTATAATTTTGTTGAAGTTAATCTTTCCAGATTTTTTTTTGCTTTTATTGAATTTGACATTTCTATGGACTTACGGACTTTAATGACATGACATGGTTATGACTGTTATGATAATCATGTGGGCTTTAATGGCATGGTTATGGAAAATCTAAATTGACCACTGGCGGACAATGGTTATGCTTGCACTGGAAGTGGCAAAATATGTAGGTCATAGCTTGGGCTGCGTAGCCACTGGAAATACTGCATTCCCTCACTAATCTTTGGACAAGCCTTATTATGGACTGGTTTTAGGATTTTTATGATTGTTATGATATTCTTATGGACTCATAACATGTTGTACCAGCTGAAACTAAGCCTAATGTGACATTAAAGGGTCTATAATTTCTTTACTGTTTTAATGCTTTGCAACATGACTTTATTACAAAGGCCCCTAACAGAACACTGGAAGATAGAATATTACAAGTTAATCCTCTGATGGAAGCATTTGGTAATGCCAAGACAGTCATCAATGATAACTCAAGTCGCTTTGGGAAATATTTAGAGATGTTTTTTACTTCATCAACAGGGGCAGTGGTAGGAGGTAAGGAAACACAATTTTTTTTTGTATTTTTTTAATATCTAATCATAAAGGTTGACACAGATTACTACAAAGTAAAAGTAAAGTTTCCTCAATTGGACCTTGAGATCTACAGGGCAGGTGACATTAAGGTCATCTGTTTCTTTGGCCAACGGTTAAAGATCAGGGTGTTATGTGGGCAGCACAAAGATCAACCGCCTATACTTTCCCCAACTAAAGTCAGGTACTTATTAATTAATGTTGGGTGGACTCAGGGGCGCCCTAAAAATTCTGAAATTCAAAACCCCAGTCTTGACCAAGATTCGAACCCAGGACCTCAGGTTTGGAAGCTAAATGCTTAACCACTCAGCCAACAAGCCCAACATAGATTACTATAGGCCATGGGCAAAATATGTAAAAAAAAAATGAAATTTTGGACAATAATTTATTTTGCCTAATAACACAAGAACCAATTTAAAAAACAATTAACCAATTAGATAATTATTGGTAATTAATTATTGTCTTTGGTATCTCTAACAAGGGAAAGAATTAGTACTTGCCTGAAGTGGTGGTAAATGCTGAATTAGTCCTCTTTATAGGTTGTTGTCTGAATCTTAATGAACACACCTTGAAATATAGGATGAGACTATAGAAACTATAGATAACTATAAAATCTATCATGTTAATAGGCTCTCCACTAGCAGAGTGGTTACCACATTGGCTTGAGAAACCTAGAAGGCTTGAACCATGAGTTCAAAACTCAGGTCATTCCCCCTTTTTAAAAAAAAAATGTTATAAATGCGTATTTATTGTTAGTGTAGATCTATTACAAATTTAATTGCATGACTGATCCAAATTAATTGATAAAACTATGACTAATATAAGCATTTTTTTTTTTTTAAGTATTTATTTTTTTATAATTTCTTGCTCATTTTTTACTTATGACTTTGAAACAAATTGCTAAGAGACATTTTAAACATTTTATTTATTTTGTTTTATTCCTTCCAGCCAAAATAACTGAGTACTTGTTAGAGAAATCCAGAGTAATTCACCAAGCAGTGTAAGTATATTCACAACTTGCTGTGTTTAAATTCATTCTTGTCTCACTTCTGCTCCCTTTATGTTTTTTTTTTCTTTGAGAAGAGGAGAGTTGGGGGCAGAACTTTGAATCCCAATATGCTGATAAAGAATGTTTCATTCAAGATTTGACTCGAGCTGAATCTGCTTTTGTTTTGTTGTTTTTCATGTGCTGAATGTTCTTTCGGAAATAAAGATTATAATATCCTAGCCTAAACCTACACTATGGTGTGGGATAGCAGCAGGCGGGGGTTGAACCTGGAACCATTTTATTCTTCTTCTTCTTCTTCGTTCTCATTGTTATGTTGGAGCGTTCAGATGACTAGACCAATATATGAGATGAACTGCGCAGTGGTTTCCAAATCAGGGAGCTTTCCATATAGTTTTCTTTCTATTGGGGTGTTTTGGGGCCAGTGTCTTATACAGGCCTTTTGGTAAAGAGAGCAGTTTTGGAGGACGTGGTCAGCATTTTCTGGTGATACTCCACATGGGCAGATTTCACTGGTTCCAATTTTGAGCTTCCGGTACATGTGTTGTCGCATTCTGTTGTGTCCGGTCCTGAGTTGAAAGATTAGACGTTGGTCTTGTCGGGATAGCTTCTTTCTTGTGATTTGGATGAGAGCTCGTCTATTTCTCATTTATTTTATTTACAATTAATTTCTTCAATTCTTCTGGATAGAGTGCAGAGTTTATTTATGAGTTAGTTCTCCCACTCTTGGCGAGTGTGTCCGCCTTCTCTGGGACCATTGAAAATGACCATTGAACAGTCAAGAGGGCATACTATACAGAAACCTTCATGATACTGCCTCCACAATGCAAATGAAACTAGACCAGTATGCACCAAGCATGTTATATAGGCATAGAACATGTGCTAAACAAAAACAGTTATAATAACATTTCAAACATTAGAAAAAAAATGCCTGCTGGCTTGTGATGATAGTATTTGTATATAGTATTGCAAATAGCACTTGGTTTTAAGATGTAACAAGTTTATTTATTATTATTTGATTGGTCTATTATTTTTATTTGTGAGATTATTACTGTTGTCAGAGGAGCCTAAGTCTTGCGTCTAAGTGTATAAGTTTTATAGAAGTCAGTTTTCATAGTTGTGTATATTTAATATTTTAATATCTGAAGCCGTTTTCTACAGTTATAGTTATTCCAATTGTATTGTTAAATTTATATTTCTGTTATTAATTGATTCGTTTCCTCTTTTGAGTTATTGCTGTAAGCATGAAAGTAGCGCTATATAAAAGCCATAATTTATTTGTTTATTATTTATTATTGTGTCCATGTCAAAGCCAGGTCAGAAGTTCACAACATGGCTATTCATATTATAAACATAAGTGTTTAGTTAAAATATAGAAAGGGCAATTGTAATGACATGAATTTACTGTCACTGCTTGAACCTTCTAGAAATACTGAAACAACTCAGTTTTTTTTTCTATTAGGCTCATATCTCCCAGTACAGTAGTTTCTAGTTAGGCTAGTTTTTGTTGACTATTTTTAGTTACAGTTATGTTTTCCTATGTTGGCTATTCACACTTTCATATGCTTGCAAAGTGTAGAGTTTAGTCTGTAACATGCCAAAACTACACTTTAAAAAAATTAACCAATTATAGTTATCATTAATCACAGAATACTTCCTTTGCAGTTCAAGTTTTTTCCATTTTAATGTTGCTCATAAACATTATTAAATGGAGACTCCAAGCCTAATTTATTTGATATGTTCATGAGAGACTGAGATTCATTAGATGTTATGTTCATGAGAGACTGAGATTCATTAGATGTTATATTCATGAGAGTCAGAGATTCATTAGATGTTATGTTCATGAGAAACTGAGATTCTTTAGTTGTTATATTCATGAGAGACTGAGATTCATTAATAACCTTTCTATGCTCTCAGCATTGCTTTTAAAATGTAAAATTTACATGGCAGTTTTCTGCTTTCAGCCTTGCAATCAATAGTTGTAAATTATCTCCCTTGTATAGCCAGCCATCCTGTTGAGTACACTTCATTTGTTTGCTTACCCACATCAGATTATCTTTGTGTTTAGTGTCTTTTTAAATGGATGTTAGTTTGTTTTTCATTCTCTAGTTTTTATTTTAAAAGAATTGATTGTTACTACCCTTTTGTCGAGTGAAATCTAACCGACTAAACATTTGATGTTAATCAAACAAGAACATACAACAAAAATATTATTTAATATGGTTAGGCTGATATTAGAATATGCATTGTCTCTTTGGGACCCCTTAACTTAAGAAAATGTAAAGAAACTAGAACAGAATCAAAATAGAGCTGTGAGATTTATAACAAATGAATATTCACATTTGATTTGATTAGCACCAATCACTAAATTTAGAGACATGTCAGGACAGAACAAAGAGTGAATTAACAATAATACGTAAAACACTGATCTATAATTTACAAATACATAAACAAAAACTAATACAATACTCAGAAAGACACAAAGATTAAGGCACATTTCTTATTTCATTTGGTAAGATAAATGTGTACTAATGCTCCTTCATCCCTAGTTCTAATAGAGCTTAAAATGGGTGATGGCCAAAAAAAACCCTCCAAAACTGTCTTAGAAGAGTTTAATTCAATGATCAACATGCTTGACTAGATTGACTCATGAAATGCATAGGATGCAATTATATTCTCTCTTAAAGCAACATCTGTGATTTATATGGTAAGGTTATAAGATAATTATAAAAAAAATGATCAGTACTCCGATAAACAAACAATGAGCGAAACATAACATTTCCAAATAGTAGTTAAAGTGACAAACATTGTCATCTTTTGAGCTTTGGTCTTGATAGCATCAGCATCTCTTTTTGTTTTACGCTTGTACATTAGACAAATTTGTTGAAAATAAAGAAGTACCTTTTTTCTCTCTCTTCAAAATTTGAGAGGCAGTGGGAAGCAGTGGCTAGCTTTAATTACTGTCTTCTAGTTGGGAAATAGATGTTAATAAATCTTTCATTCGTTTCCAATCTATAACTAGCTGATATTAAACTATGGTTACTTCCTCAACCTTGTCAAATCAATGTTTGGACTGATTTAGTTCTGCTGATATCTATTAATAGCTTGCAATCTTCTGCTCTTGTCTAGTAATCTCCCCTTGCCTCTAGGTAAGCACAAATTGTACCTGGTATTGATTGCGTTGGTGCGTATTATTTATCTCCCCCTTTTAATGAAGTTATTAAAAACTATTGAAATGAAAATTTAAATCTGGAAAGCCTTCACTGATTCAAAACTACAATTATTGCAAAAAGATACCCAACAAAACTGTTTTTCAACAAATTGTGATTGTTTCTTTTTAAAAAACCATGTCATATCAGTTGGCTTCTCCTACTTGGTTAAAGGGGACCAAACTCTCATTTTACTATAAATTGGAATAGGACTGTTAAGTTAATCTTCACTTTGAAAACTCATGGCTTTGGTAGGTTGGGTTTATTGCAGTATAGGCTGCTTATTTGCTCTAAGTTGGTGCCATTGGTAGGTTGGGTTTATTGCAGTATAGGCTGCTTCTGCTTTAAGTTTTTTTTTCTTAGCTGAGATTATCTTTGTATCTCTTCTGATGACCCCATTGAAAATGCTCTTTGATTGACATCTCCCCATCAAAAAACTTTTTTTTGGAGACTACTTGTCAGGCCCAAGAGCCCATTTGCTATGACATGGATACTGATCATCAAAGGTGTAGGAATTCAAAGTCATCAATCCGATTCACCTGGTTAGTCACAGCGAACATCTAAGAATTCAGGAAATCAATGCTTTGCTAATAAACATAGAAGAGTAGAGACTACCTCACTGTAGACTTCTAACTTTATTGATATGCTGAGTCTTCTTCTTGGTCATACTTGTTCTTGAAGTCTGCTAAAAGTGGTACTAGCAGGCATAACAAAGCTGACTACAACATTTAGGTTGCTTTTTTTTTTTAGATATTGTTTTATTTCTAAGTTGGCAAGCTTTGTTTAAATTAGCACTTGAGACATTCTTCTGGAAAACTGACCTCTGAACAAAAAGTTATCATTTTTTTATTAATAATCTTTTTTTTTTTCTGTTTCACATTCTTGGGACTAAAATGCAACTGTATTCTCTGTTTACAGTTTATATATTTCAGAACTATTTTAGTTAGAACCACACTCACTTTTTCCTCATTCTTACCCAGAATTTTTAAACCTTGGTCTACTATCATGCAATATTTTTTGTTATTGTTTTCTAGGAATGAACAGAACTTCCATATTTTTTACTATTTACATGATGGCCTTATGTCCAGTGACAGGAAAGCTGAGTACCACTTAAGACCTGATACAGCTTATAGGTATGGAGTCTTATCAATGCAATACAAATACTGATTTTGTTTTTCATGCATCATGTTCATATTGAGAGTTTGTGTTTGTCTTGTTCAAGTCATTGCCCTTTGCCATTTATCTAAAAATAGACCTGAATTTAAAATGATATATATATATATATATATATATATATATATATATATATCAACCTTAGTTGTGTATTACTAATCTAGTGGATTGGATTTAGATCTAGATCTATGTCAAACTTAGCTAATGTTCCTTTCAAGTTTTTCTCTTTCGACACAAAGGTAGTTTTGCAAAAATGGGTTTATCCATTAAGCCGATATATTCATATCAAAGATAAAATTCTATGGTTATAGGTTTACCCAATTTGTTAAAAGTTTCCTTAATAGAGATAAATTAAGTTACTAAAACTGGTTTACCTGATTTTTTTAAAAGTTTCATACTTCAATCAGATACAATTAGGTACTTTTTATCTGTTTTAAGGCCCTGTGGTTGTGTCTGTTTTAAGGCCCTGTGGTTGTGGTAGGGACATTAAACATAACTATGGTCTTCGCCATGATCTAAGGAACATTTATGCCAAGTTTTTTCAAGATTGTCAAACAGTTTTGATTTCTATGCGAGACATACATACACACATACATACACCTTACTTTCTGCTTTATATTATAGATTATTAAGATTATTTCTCCTGAGAGACTATTTCATTATATATAGAGATAAATGGTTTATAGATATGATAGGTAGATATACACAGCCAAAGTACACTACTGTCTCCAGATATATCACAGAGTATACAAATAAAGCCCCAGACATTTCTTCCATCTCCCTGAACCGTGTCAAGTTCAAGACCATAGAGCATTGTTTTGAAATCATTGGCTTTAAGAAAGAGGTCGGTACATTTTCTGAGATTTAACTTTTCTATATGAATTAAGCTTTATCATTATGAAATAAAAAAAAAATACTTTACATACTATACATTTCTTTTTTTTTTTTTTTTCAGGAAGTTAGCTCAGTCTATGCTATTTTAGTCGCAATTTTACAGACAGGAAATGTGGAGTTCACAGCTAAGGATTCTGGGTATGGTGGGGAGGCATGTGTAGTTGCCAATCAAGAACTCATCTCCATAGGTTTGTGTAATTTTAAATCCGCAGTCATAGCATGCATTGTTGTAATAATATTCCTTTTTTTTTTTTAAATGCTGTCCTTACTTAGTGAATTTCTATGCATAACTTTCTATTTTTACAAGTATTTAAAATTATTTGTAATTATTTACTTTGGTTCACAGTCTCGGAGCTGCTTGGGTTAGACTATGTGGATCTTTTGGACAGCTTGACGACAACTGGGATGGTGGCCAAAGGGGAGGTCATTATCAGGGATAACTCTGTTCAGGAGGCCGAAGACGCAAGGGATGCCATGGCCAAAGCACTCTATGGCAGGCTTTTTAGTTGGATAGTCAACCGAATAAGTTCTTTATTAAGACCCGGTCATGTCACTGGTCAAGAGTAGGTCACATTTGTTTTCTTCACACCAATGTATGAATTATATAATAGAAAATTATTTTTTTTTTGTGGCTTTAAATGATATTTTGAAGAATTGTTTAGAGAGCAATAAACAGAGCCACACACACACAGACTAAAATATATAGTTACTGGTTAAGATTTATATTAGCGATTGTTTGTGAAACATAGTTGTAACTGCAATGGATGTTGTCTCCATGGGCCGGGGTTTGAACCTAGGATTTTTTATAATCTTCTAATATTCAGTTCTGAAGTAACACCAAGGACATATAAACTGAAACAAGTTTTAAACTTGAATAAAACACAATGAAATTCTTAAAGTATACCATCACTTTTGTCTTGGGTTAGAATCCTAGTGAATAGAAGTTTTTTTTATTTTTAGGGCCCCTTGTTTTACATATTAGTATAAAATATTAAGATGTTACTATAGAGATAGTAACACTATCTTTTTTTTATATAACATTTTAACTATACATAGTCTTCACAACCTGCATAAAATATTGTAACGATCCTCACTAACCAGGCTCTCTGCAAATGCTGCTCAACACAACAACCTTCTCATAACTCAAAATAATTAGGTACTTTATTAAGTAATACATTTTACATCAACAGCTCATTCTCCACTATTGGCACCAAAATGCACTAACTGCTTTACTGCACATACCGTACTGCCATACTAATCTCTACTGTCTCACTGTCTACTCCTGGACTAATACTGCTACATATTAGACTCACAGAACCTGTCTGGCTTCACTGTGGACTAACAGCATTGGACTGAATTGCTGTGTAGGACTGAACTGCACTCTTCCACACACTGTCTTTATCTTGTTCTGATGGGCTTCTTGAACCGATCAAACCAATCACATGCCCAAATCAGGATGGCTTTTATGTGTAATTGTCATTCCAGTACTGTTTTTTTTTTCCTTTGACATGGTTGACCAATAATCACTGCACTGATCTATGTTATCTGTCAGCTGATCGCACAAACGGTTAACCTTTTCACCAGTAAAGATGTAAAAATATTTATCATGCAATGTTTATACCTTTTTCATGTATTGTGCCTTCCATCTTTAAATTAAAAAAAAAATTGTTTTACCATTACAGTGAGCAGTTCTTTACCATCGGCCTGTTGGACATTTTTGGCTTTGAGAATTTCAAAACAAACTCATTTGAACAGCTTTGCATTAACATAGCCAACGAACAAATCCAGTACTACTTCAATCAACACATCTTTGCTTGGGAGCTGGTGAGATGTTTAGATTTGGTTTTGAAACACTGTCCTTGAGGTTATATTCTATCATTTGTTAGTTCCATTTGTTAGAATCTTGTACTAAATACAAATATTTTTTGCCCATAGAGGTAAATACTGTTGGGAGTATAGACCATCATATGGTTCCACACATTAATGTAACAAAGCATTATATTTTTTGTAAATAGCTGATATATATATTTTATAATAAAAAAGTAAAGTTCCCCTTTCAGACCTTGTGGTCTATAGGGCAGATGATGTAAAGGTCATCTGTTTCTGTGGCCTATGGTTTACGAGGGTGTCATGTGGCCAGCAAAACGACCAACCACCTTTACTTTTCCCCAACTAATGTCAGGTACCCATTAAATCTGGTTGGACTCGAGAGGCGCCTAAAGATCCCAAAATAAAATCCCAGTCTTCACCAGGATTTGAACCCAGGACCCCGATTTGGACGCCAAGCCCTTTACCACTCAGCCACCGCGCCTCTCTTATATTATATAATACCATTTAATTTCTTCTTCTTCTTCTTCATCGTTCTCATTGTTATGTTGGAGTGTTCATATGACTAGACCAATACATGAGATGAACTGCGCAGTGGTTTCCAAATCAGGGAGCTCTCCATATAGTTTTCTTTCTATTGGGGTGATTTGGGGCCAATGTCTTATATGGGCCTCTTGGTAGAGAGAGCAGTTTTGGAGGACGTGGTCAGCATTTTCTGGTGATACTCCACATGGGCAGATTTCACTGTTTCCAATTTTGAGCTTCCGGAACATGTGTTGTCGCATTCTGTTGTGTCCGGTCCTGAGTCGAAAGATTAGACGTTGGTCTTGTCGGGATAGCTTATAGTAAGCGTCATCTTTCTTGTGATTTGGATGGGAGCTCGTCCATTTCTCATTTATTTTATCTACAATTAATTTCTTCATTTCTTCTGGATAGAGTGCAAAGTTTACTTGTGAGTTTGTTCTCCCACTCCAGGATGGCTGCCTAGTCATGCAGTATTCTCGCTGTATTCTTACTTCGCCCGCTGTAATCCCATCGTCTTGTGGGAAGTTTGGACTAACAAGTAGATTGATCTTCACCTCTTAAGGAACATCTGAAATATTTAAAACAAATACAAACATGAACAAAGTTATTTTCTTATTCTTTCTAATTATTATTTTTTCTTACAAGAAAATCATGTTAATTAAAAATACATTCCTAAGAGTAAAATTGAAGTCAGGTTATAAAGTTAACAGAAAATTAAAATATATTAATGAAATTCCTGAAGACCTATAGAACATTGCTATAAAAAAATGCTTTCTCTAATTATAAAAATATTTTTTTATACATGGCAAGTAAATAATATAGTATAAATTTTTAATTTTAGGAAGAATATAAAAATGAGGAGATTGATGCCACCGAAGTTGCTTATGTCGACAACCGTCCAATTCTAGACATGTTTTTATCCAAACCTGTTGGTCTTCTGTCTCTCTTGGATGAAGAGAGTCATTTCCCTAAAGCTACAGACACAACACTAGTTGGTGAGAATACTGTGTATATATGTTTATATGTGAAGGCTATTAAAGTTCATAAAAATACATCAGCGTACCTTGCAATTTTCTTGATCTAGCATGGATAGACATACAAAATAGGGACCTAAAGACATAAAACACAAAAAGTAAAGTAAAGTAGCAATTGTACATAAAACACTAAACCATAATCTTCAAATACAAAAACACAATTTAATAAAATACTCAGAAAGACACACAGATAAAGGCACATTCCTCGTCCCATATGCTAGGACAAATTTGTACAAATACTCTTCTTCCCTAGTGCTATTAGAGCATGGAATGGGTTGCCTGAGCTAGCCAGGAAAACCAGTGACTTGGCAGAATTTAAGTCATTCGTCAATATGCATGACTAAATGCATGACGTGTAGGACGTAATCATCTTCTTTTTTGAAGTAACGTCTGTATTATATAAGATAAGAAGAAGATAAGATACATATTTCTATTTAGTTTTATATATTTCAGGTTATTTAGACATTGATCTAATGAGGAGAATATCCAATTAAAAAAATTGATTTTCTGTAGCTAAGCATAAAGTAAATGTTTATGTTTGATTGGAAATATAATAAAGTTTAGTTTTAAAACCTACTTGTGTAATATTTTTTTTATGTTCTAACAAAAAAATAGCTTTCATAGTAGAAATGAAACTAATCATATAGACACCTTTGACAACTCTTTCATATTTTTTGGCTTACTTAGAAAGAGTAGAGAATAACTATTTTAAAAGATTTAAAACAACTAGATCAATGGTATTTCAATGTTATAGAATGTTTAGTTCATCACTTCATCTACTTCAGACTGCTTGTCATAATGTTAGTTGTCAATAGTTCATTAATGATGTCTAGACATTTCGAAACTTTTTTTATTTCCAGAGAAATTTCACCAGAACATAAAATCTCCCATTTATTCCAGACCTAAGTCTAATGACCTGACTTTCAGCATTGACCACTACGCTGGCCGGGTAAGTCCACTATGTGTTAAACTTCACTTAGTAAAAAAAAAAAAGGTTATGAAATACAAATCTGTCTTTGAGTAGTACAACACTGGTTACATACATCGTAAGGTCAATTTTTACTTGCAAACTATACCTTGAACCTATTATCCTGCTATATATCTGTATACCAATGTTATGGCCATCTAGAAATTCTTGTTCTATGTTATTCTCCCCTAATCTCAGAACCTAGGAAAAGATAAGTCTTTTATTTATTTTTTGTAATCGTTATAACTAAATGTAAAGGAAATATTGCAACATTAATTTAATAATTAATCTTTGCAAGCTGTTACTAACTAAAGAAAAATGCACCCTTAGTCAAGTGATTGTAAAAGAAAGCTGCCCTATCTGTGTTAGCCCCAAAACAGATGCAGGACCTGTGGCAAAGTTTGCCACTTCAGAATTGCCTTGATTAGTCACAGCAAATTCTGCCTTGTCTCAAAAAGAAACTATAACCAGTGATTCATCTGAGCGCATCCATTGTCTTCTGTGACAGAAAGAGTCATATAGATCTATACAATGTAATAACAGACTATTAGAATTTACTAGTATATTATTAACTTCTTGGGGGGTGCGGTGGCTGAGTGGTTAAGGGCTTGACTTCTGAACCTGGAATTGAATCTCGTTAAGGCTGGGATTTTGTTCTGGATTCTTAGGACACCCCTATGTCCACCCAACTCTAATGGGTACCTGACTTAATTGGGGAAAGTAAAGGCAGTTGGTTGTTGTGCTGGCCACATGACATACTGCTCATTAACCGTTAGCCCAAAAAATAGATGGCATTAACATCTTCTGCCCTGTAGATTGAAAGGTCTGAAAGGGGAACTTTACTTAACTTACTATTAGCTTCTTGGCAGCGATCAGCTTTTATAATTAGTTCTGCCTGAGCTATTAACATTTTTAAAATTTCATCTAGACATATCAACTCATTCTATATTTTTTTAAAAACAGGTTGAATATGATGCACAGGGATTCCTTGAAAAAAATCGTGACCGCCTTCCAATAGAAATAACAAACATAATGAGGATGTCAGAAAACAGTGTGGTTAAATCACTCTTCCAAACGCCACTCACAAAAACAGGTTTGATCATGAGCTTTGATGCCAAAAAGTATCACTTATTCTAAAAAAAAATGTCAGATTGGCCAATCGACAGTTCTGTTGTTAAAATAATTTTTTTTTTTTATGTGCAGGTAACCTTGACAGCGGCAGCATCCATTCCAGCTCAAAGAACAGCAGCAGAGGCACCAGCCCAATGTCCACTTCACCTGGAGTCACCACCACCTCATACACATCCAAAGGCTCAATGGGGGGCAGTAGGGTAAGCTGTCTTTTATCAGGCTTTCATATGTATGGATTGTATCGTTAAAGCTAATGAGTATCTATTTCCTGTCTCATGCTTGTGGTGCATCTTTTGTTCCTGTGGGGAAACTATTTTTTAACTCTGTAGAAGGCATGTCAACATTTTGCACGGTTTCGGTGTAATGGTCTATTAGTAAAATGGCTGTGGAATACTACTTGCTAATTGCACACCTGTATGTCTTTATGCTTAATTTTTCATTTTTAACTTTTTCAATCTGTATTATATTATTCTATTTCTTTTTTCAATACACTAATTCTATAATAGTGTTATTGAAATAAAATCTGTCCTTCCACCTGTATATATATAAAAATTTTATTCAGTACAAAGTAAAATAAAAAAATGAAAAAACAGGAGCTGCATTACAATTTATATTGACTCTATTTTTAAAAAAATTCATTTAAAAAAAAATATTTTGGTAATACTAATTTTCTATTGTCATTACATTAATTTTACAAAGTATACTGTATAACATTATACTAGGATAAAATATATATCTTAAGCTTATTTATTTTTTTAATCACAAACTTGGCCAACGTATACATTTACGTTCTTTGTTGTTATCAAATGTACTATTATATAATTATAGTGATTTGTAAGAATGATTTCTCTGTGCATGTCTCAACATTGTCATCATGTTTTTCTATTTGTTCATACTGTGGACTTTCAGATATACCACCATTTAGTAAGTATGGTATAGCTGTTCAACAAATTTGATTTCAATTACTCCTTAAGTTAGCAACATCCATTAAAGTTAATATATTTGGTTTATCAGTTGTTTTTGAAAATTCCAGTAAATTGAAAATACACAGTAAGTAAAAAAAAAGAAAGTTCCCCTTTCAGACCTTGCGGTCTACTCTACACAGTATGCACGAAAATTGTGAAGCTCATAATATATCACTATAGAGTTTATAAATTGGGGTTAGACCATTGAAAATGTCAATAGTGCTGTCAATGATTCTTATTTTTATATCACCTTAACTTGAGCTATGCATAGGATTCATTTATTGTTTTTTGTAAATTAACATTTTTTTTTTGTATGGGGATCCAGTTTTTTGGGGGATATTTCAATTTGATTGGAATGTGGTAGTTATGGTCTAGAGATGAAAAGGCCAGGGATGAGGTTCTCAACACAACCTGCCATTAAACACAGTGGCTTTCTTTTACAAACTTAAGACTGTTTTTCAGCAACAGATTATTCAATCATAACCTATACCTCCTGCAGGACATTAGGATATGGAGGCAGGTGGGGTTTTGAACTCAGGCCATTGTGATGATAGCCCAGGGTGCAGCTAGAATAGTTAAAGAGGGGGTGGAGTATGTGCTGGCCACACAAAGCCCCTCTACTTTAGTGAACACATCTATGTATATTTTGAAGAACAAAGTTGCGTCTTTTTCATCATTCCATTATTTCAGCCACTACTGGGGCTGCGTAGCCACGGAACATATTGCATTCCTCATTAATCTTCTGACTCGAAGACAAGCCTTATTATTTATTATTTCAGTCAATAAGAATCTTTTATTCTGTCAATATTATGCTATGGTACTTGAGTACAAATGAACAATGTCAGTGTTCATTTACTGACCTAATTCATACTATTTGTATTTCCTTTAGGCAGCACTAATAGTATCTTCAGTGTGAACAAAGTTTTTTAAAGAAAATATTTTGTTCTGTTTAATATTTATGTTTTATTTTTAATTTACATTGAAGCTCAATGTTTATGATTATTTCCCCTGAACAGTTTTCTCTAGTTTTTTGGTACTAGATCTAAATTATACTTCAATTGTGTAATGAAAAACAATTTTTGTTTACACTATTTAGACAACTCTTTCTTCATCAAGCTGTATCATGCTCTTCAGTTAGTCATATTGTAAATATATTTCTAAAAAGTATCTTGATGGTCTAAAGAAATGTACAGAGGTTTAGCGAAATATGTAATCAACTGTCATTGTGATTTGGTCTCTAAACAAAGTAGACAATAACAAATCTCAATTGGAAAAGATTCTTTTACGTCACATGTAGAGGTTACAGTAAACAATGGAAACAGCAATAGTCCAGAATAAAATATGATTATACAAAACTTCTTGATGGGGAATTTTCTAGAAAAAAAAACAGTTGTAATTTAATATTGCTTAGTTGAATTTGACACATTTTATTTTATTTTTTTAAACTAAGAGTAGCTTAACTGACCTCTACATTATTTTTGTGAGCAATAGGTGTGATTTAAATAAAAGTCATTAAATCGTTTGAATTTGTTATATATAATATACACCCACGATTGTTTTGTTTTTTTTGGTTTTGCTGTGTTTTTATTCCATTATACTTGCCTTATTTTTATTAACTTAATATCAAGAGGATCTTCCGATGGACTGTATGATTTTGTATTTCTTCCAGTGGTCACCCTCTAGCTCTGGACCCACCAACTCCAATTATTTGCTTCCATTACCTGGCCACAACCTGTTGAAGCCAATGTTAAGTGTTTAGCCTTAAAGTTTCCTTTATATAACGTAACCGCCTAATCCCTTTGTGTGTTTGTTGCCTATCATTTAGTTTTTAGATTCAAGGCTTTAAATATGACCCTTTGTCTTTCTGCCTGGTCTGAAACACTTAGCTGAGGTAAACCTTTTAAAGAGATTAATTTGATATAAGTTAATAGTTTATATAATTATGAATATATATTTATTTGTTTTATGCATACATTATTTTGTTCATTTACCTATAAATGTAGATGCCTAAAATTATAAATGTAGATGCCTAAAATAATTTTAGTTCTACTATATATATATTTGGCTTAGAGTATTAACTTTGTGCTTCCACCTGTATAACCCGTTGTTCTTATAAATTATTTCTAATAGATTTCAAAAGAAAGGTCTACCCAAATTATTTAAACAAAATAATTATTTGTTTATTTCAAAAGCTGTACTTTTTCTAACTTTATGCTTTGTTATTGTTGTTTTGTCTATTTTTTTGCTTCAACAGTGAGGTTTAAAGTTCACTTCAATTTTTTAAGCTTATTTTATGGTAGAAAAAAAACAGATAGTTAATGTTCAAAATCGAACCATTTTACAATTCACTATAATGGTTCAACATTAAATGTAGGTAAGCTAGCTAAAGACCTAATGATTAGGTTATCTTTTGGCTTACCAATATCACACTGCTTTACCTTCTGAGGAAAGTTTATGTCTGTGAATGTCTTAGTTTGTTTGACAAAATTCTCAAACTAATTTTTTAATGAAAATGATTTTGTTAACAAACATTTCTAAATAAAGTACTTTTTAAAAACCTCTCTCTATATATAGATCTACATGATTAACATAAGTAGTGACTATGCATTTATAGATTGTTAACCATTTTAATGTCACTATTTGAGCTAAGATACTTTCCAGATCTAGATAATTATACAAGTTGTTAATGTAATGCTTAGTAATTATTAGTAAATAAAAGCAATTTAATTCAAGAAATTTAGATTTTTCAATGTTCTCGTGGTTCTGGATGAAGTTAATTAGCTTTAATTGGTGGGAATAGCAAACGAGAAATAAAGAAAAATAAGGTGAAGTTTAATGTAAATAGCACAAATGAACAACTGAAATTGATTTGAATAAAAATGTCTTTTCAACTACAGCACACACAAGGGTCAGCTAGTATGACTAGGATCCAACAGACAGTGGCTACTTACTTTAGGTACTCCCTGATGGACTTGTTGAACAAGATGGTCAGCGGTACTCCACATTTTGTCAGGTGAGAGTTATCCTGCTTGAAATCAGGCAGATATTAAACAACCAGCTCCTTTATAGTACAAGTTTTTTGAGACTTTGCATTTATTTATTTATTCAATGTACTTGGGATAGTACATCTTTCATGCTTTAGCATACTCAGTGCACTATGGTCCAATCTCAGCTTAAGATCTGTGTGGAGAGGGAATATTTGGGAGAAGGTTTCTGTGCTACCTTTTGGCACTGAGCTAACACAGCTTGAGACATGATTCTAACTTGAGTCTCAGTGATAGGCAGCTAAGTGGCTAAATCCACTCAGTCAGACATGATTCTAACTTGAGTCTCAATGATAGGCAGCTAAGTGGCTATATCCACTCAGTCAGACATGCCACCTTTCCTGAACGTAAGGCTATTTTAGAAAGGTTTTATTTCCAGCGACCAACAACTTTCTCTTTATTTTCTAATTCAAATACCAGATAAGTATTAGAATTTGATATTGTCAAAGAACTTTTCTTAACCTCTGACCCAAAGTAGAAAGATAGAAATATTTGAACCTTAAGTTTTCATTCAGATATTTAGCTTTCAATATTAGCAGCCCAGAGGTGCAGTAAAGTGCTTGCCAACCCCGGGTTCAAATCCTGGTTAAGACTGGTATTTTAATTTCGGGATCTGTGGGTGCCTATGAGTCCACCCAGCTCTAATGACAACCTAACATTTTTGGGGGAAAAGTAAAGGCGGTTTGTCAGTGTGGGCCAAAGTAGCAGATGACCTTAACATCATATGACCTTTACATCATCTGCCCTATAGATTGCAAGGTCTGAAAGGAGAACTTTAACTTTAATTGTTGCATCCCCAGTTTTAAAATTAATAAATGTGTATCATAGTTCATTAACCACAAACTTCTAAGTAATTAAACAAACTGGTATAGCTTTAAATAAAATCTACAGCAATCTATCAACAAGAATTCACTTCCCAACTGCCTAGGTGTAGTATAGTCTATGTAGTCTTTGTCAGACTACAAATTTATTAAGAAATATGTCACGAATCTTTTTCCTTATGCCTTCATTCCTAATTTTGTCTCATCTATGTATATGGTTTAATGTTACATCTCTCTGGGGATTATTATGAGTCACACTATATTAGAAAAAGTGTTGTTTAACATTGAATGATTGATCTTGACAGGTGTTTGAAACCCAATGACTTCAAGGAGCCAGGCCACTTTAATGCTGAGCGTATCACCTCACAGTTGCGCTACACGGGTGTTCTGGAAACAACACGCATCAGAAGACAGGGATATTCTCATAGAATACCATTCTCTGAATTTTTGAAAAGGTATTTTCTAATAATAACATGATGAATAGTCCAAAATAGTTAAACAATTCACTAATATATTAATAATATTTTTTTTTTTTTTTTTTGGGTAATAGTTTCCCAACAAAACACTATTTTCAGGGTTAGAGGAGTTTTAAAAATAAGATAGGGAGCTAAACTTTTACAATCAAATTTTATTTCATAAATATCTTTCCGACAAGTATTCTTTTTTTATTTATCATGTCAATATCTATAAACTATCCCTGTTAACATCTTAAAACTCTGTTTAACTTTTGTATTATTTTTAGATACTTTATACTAGAGTCCTTTAAAACACATTTGCATCGACAACAATTATATAGTAGCTCTACTCTAGCTGCATGAAAGGACATTATGTAGAGAGAATTAAAAATGCTTACAGTCAAACATTCTTTTTAATTCCTAGTATTATTGGAAGTGTATTTAAAATCTGTGTCAAAATTAGAATTTTAAAAAGAAAATGTCTATTGGATTCATTTTCAGGTATCATGTGTTAGGGTTTAAGCAAGGGGACAGAATTACTATTAATGGAGAAAGCTGCAGACGTCTGCTAAACAATTTAGGGATGAAAAATTTTGCTATTGGTAAATCTAAGGTAAGTTACTCCTGGAAAAAAATAATTGATTTTATCTATTGACTAACAGTATTTCCCAAACTTTGTTCTGCGGAACCCTAGTTTTCCGTGAGGCCTGAATAGACGTTTCACAAACTAATGGAATAATAATTAACTAGTAAGCCACCACGTGAAATAATCTCTATAAAAAAAAAACAAGAGAAGTGTTACGCTAAATACTCAGAATGTGCGAAGTGTTCCGTTAGAAAACAAGTTTGGGAAACACTGACCTATAGCGATTGTATGGCATATTCAAATATCTAGACAGCCAAGTGACATAAAAAAGTTTTTTTTTAAACTTGTTTATGTTCTCAATGCTAGGACAAACTTTTTTAATAAACTCGAAGTGCCATTCAAGCAAAAAAAACATGTTGTATGAATGTGCATAAAAGTAGAGTTTAAATCTCAAATTGACATGAATGACTTGGTTAATGATCAATCTTTTTTTTTTTTTGAAAGAGTGGCTGGAATTTAAAGTATTAGAGAAAGAAAATATATTAACAGACTTCTACCTTGAAGAAAAAGAAATATTAACAGACCTCTACCTTGAAGAAAACTACCGAATGAAGCTTCTTTTTTTTCTATATAACTAGGTTTTTCTGAAGTATTACCATGTGGAAGAATTAGCCCAGTGCTATGAAGACATGTGTCAGAAGGTGGTACGAGTCCAAGCCTATGTCCGCATGTGGCTAGCCAGAACCAGATTCTACAAGATGAAATGGAAGAGGGAGAAGGCCTGCATTGTCATCCAAAAAAGTGAGCTGCCAGACATTGTTCATGATCTGCTTGTCAATCCAACTTATATCATTTGTCTTTAGGCCTACCTAACAAAGGAAGCGAGATGGCTGAGTGGTTTAGGGCTTGGCTTCCAAAGGGAATGGTGCCAGGTTTAAATCCTGGTGAAGACGGGGATTTTAAATTTCATGATCTTTATGTCACCTCTTGAGTCCACCTATCTCTAATGGGCACCTGCCTTTTTTGGGGGGAAAAGTATAGGTGGTTGATTTTTGTGCTGGCCACATGGCACCCTCGTTAACCAAATGTCACAGAAACAGATGAACTTTACATCATCAGCCCTATAGACCACATGGTGTGAGAGGAGGAACTACCTAATTAAAAAAATGAAAAAAAAAAAGATCATTTATTATTCCATTAGCTGAGAAAAACACATTTAAGTACTTTTAATTATAAATGTCTTTAAAGTTGTCTGATTCCAATAGAAAAATTTATAAATAGCACTACTAGAGTATTTAAAAAGAAAATAACTAAATTTAAAACATTAGAAAAAATGTTTAATTTCATAATAGTAACAACAAGAATAAAACAACTCTTCATATTTTTATTTATTCTTACATTTTTAATATTAATGTATTTCTTGGAAAAAATATTTCTAAATCTGAAACGAAGATAAGCAAAATTAATGATGACCTTAGCTTGTAAAATGATTTGGTTGTAAAATGTTTTACATATTTCGGATGTTCCTTCAGATTTGAAGATAATCTACTTCCTAGTCCAAACCTAATTAAAGGACAGAAGATGGAAGTGTGATGTAGCAATAGAACATGAAATACTAAACCACAACCTACAAATATAGAAATGAAACTTAAGGACCACTCACTATTAGGACCAACACATCTAGGAATCTCTTTCCAAGTATTATATAGTATGAATCACATTACGCAAAGAGCCTGAAATCTTTAATCAACACAATTATAAAAATCAACACTTGATATCAAATCAAAGTGTTAGGAGAAAATCAGGCATTGCTGTATTACAATCTGACTTTAATATGTGTTTTACATTTTTTTTTTTTGCTTTGTAATTACCAGACACAAGAGCTTACATCACCAGGAAGAAATACACAGCTATCAAATCCAAGAGGGATGAGGCAGCAACCGTAATACAAAAAGGTAGCAACAATTTTTAAGTTTGAAATACTCCAAATGTTAATTAGAAAGCAGTTAGTAAATGAGCATTCCCTTATACTACAAATACATTTAAATTGTCTAAGAGTATTAAATTTTTGTAACAGAATATGTAAATTGTAAGTTTCTTCTTGAATATCTCATGGCATTTGGACTATCTCAAAAGAAACTAGTTTTGCGTCTCAGGTTGATTATCTTTTGCTAACTAATATCCTTGTATATCCATCCTTTTGTTTGTTTCAGTTGTATGATAGATCAAACAATAGTTAGCTCCTAGTTTGCATGGTTGAAATTCATTAGTTTCTACTTGACATGGTTGACATACTTCAGTCATGACCAAATTAATTTCTGATGATTTTAACCTAACTTTAATGTGATACATGCATACCCAAGAGAAAAAACTTTAACTTGAATTATAACACAAGGACATTAAATTTCAATTTATATGCCTTACTCTTTTGTTCTTAGGAAATGATACATTTATATTTGTTGTCCACTCCACACCAAGAGACAATCAAGCCTCACTATTTAAAGTCATATCTCATTGTAGCAAAAGTCTCATTTTATGGAAATGTATTTTTATTTGTTGCTGACTGCTTAAAGGTGTACTAATTTTTGGTTTTTCTATAGTAATAATGTTTTGTTTGGCCTAATGCACACATTGTAAGACAAATTCCTTTATGGATAATAAAGATTATTATTATGTTAGAAACAAATGAGTATTCAATCTCTGGCACTGCCAAGGACAAGTTTCATTAAGGAGAAACAAAGTTCATTGTAGTCCCGTTATTATTATTATTATTAATTGAAGGTATCTCAAATTAGGACTATGTAGAGCTCATCATAGATGGTCAATTAGGTTGAATATTACTGCCCATGTGTGTACCCTGTGTTTTAATGACACATGTTTTTTTTATTATTACTTTTGGTAATGTTTAGTTTTAAATAATTTATTTCTCATTGTAATTTAAATATGAATATTTTTTTACAATTGTTTTCATATAGTGCATCATCCAATCTCTTTCATGGATCAATGTGGGTTGGGGGGTGTATCTGGGAGAAGGTGTTCATACTGCTGTTCGAGTCAGGATTCCAACTCAAGCCCCCTTGTTAGGTGGCCCTCAAGGATTAATTTGTTTTATTTGGTTCCCAATATAGCCGTAGACTCAGAGAACTCTGCTCTCAGAGAGCTCAGACGTAAATGAGTATTTCAAAGAACTAGAACACATTGAGGAATACTGTAAAGATAATTTTTTATTATTAAATGTAAAAAAAACCAAAGAAATGATAATCGATTTTCGTAGGGACAAGAAGGGAAATGATATTGTTTCTGTAGCTGGAGAGACTATTGAAATTGTGCAAACCTTTAAATACCTTGGTACTATCCTAGACAATAAACTAAATTTTACTGCAAATACTGATTATATCAGCAAAAAAGGGCAGCAAAGATTACGACTACTAAGAAAACTGTCCTCGTTTAATGTTAGCGAAAAGGCCTTGGCTATGTTTTATCACGCTCACATCTGCAATATTTTAAGTTTCAATATCACTGCCTGGTATGGCAATCTGAGCATTAAAAATAGGAATAAACTTTATAGAATCCTAAATGCTGCTGGCAAAATCATTGGCAAAAAACAAACCCCATTTGGGCAGTTGTTTGAGACAAACATCTATAAAAAAGCTAACAAGATCCTCGAAATAAAGAATCACAAAAGAGATACAAGACACCGATAGCAAAGACAAACAGACACAAACACTCTTTTGTTCCCCTGGCAATCAAATCATTAAATAAGAACAATCTGGTATAAACTTTGTCACATGTAAATTATGAGTGCGTCTGGTGTGAATGTACACTTTGGTTTCTTATAGTTATAATGTTTTTTGTTTGGTGTAATGCACAAATTGTAAGACAAATTTCCTTACGGATAATAAAGATTATTATTATTATTATTATTTCAGTCTATTTTTTTAAAAATCAGTTCTAACCACAAAACAAGAAAAACATTTTAAAAACTTTAAAAAAAAAACAAAGCTTATGATAAGTGTAATTGTATCTTTTAGTTTGGATCAGTCTTGCAATTATATGTATGGCTGAGCTAGACATAATATATCTGTGTGATTAGAAATATTTTACCAATTGTTTTTGTTTAGCTTTCTCAATGCGCTATGATCCTATCACTTATCTGGACCAGTTGTGATGGAAGAAATGGGGTGTCTTGATGAATGTTTACATGATTGTTTTTTAAATGCATAAAAAAAAAGTTCACTCAGGGGCTCATTGTCCTCAAGGGGACTAATTCAACTTATACCACCACTTTGTCAAATATGATTTATTTCCCTTGTTCAAGATAACAAACAAAAAAATTAGTTAATTTTTAATTGATTCTTGTGTTGTCAGGTAAAAGAAATAATTGTGCAAAATTTCAGCTTAAACAGAGATTGGGTGTGGGAAAAATAACTTTTTACCAGACAGACAGAGTTAGTTGATATTAGCACTGAAAAAACAATTTTATCTTACTGCCAGCAATAAAAGGTCACATCACTAGGAAAAAATACAAGCCCATCATCAGACAGAGGCATGAGGCAGCAGTCAAAATACAGTCCAACGTCAGGGGCTACATCTGCAGGAAGAAAGTGAATCGAATGAAGAGCATCCAAGAGGAGGAAGAGCAGCAGATGAAGAAGTTGGCAGAAGAAGAAAAAGCAAGGCTTATACAGAAGAGTAAGTGGAATGCCAGTTAGCGCTTAAGTATTTCATACCACTAGGGTATTTCTTACCATCAGAGTATTTTATACCACCAGAGTATTTCATACCACTAGAGAATTTCATACCACTAGACTATTTTACACTGAGTATTTCATACCACTAGAGTATTTCATACTACTAGAGTATTTCATACCATCAGGGTATTTCATTATTTCATGCCATTAGAGTATTTTATACTGCTAGAATTTTTTATACCACTACTGAATTTTATACCATGGGTTTAGTATATCCATACTGTTTTGTTTTACTTGTTTCTGACAATCCTTTAGAGTGAAAGATTTTTATATTCTGCATATCATTGAGGTATGGTGGTGGGCAGGGTTTGAACCCTAAAGCAATAAGCTGTAGTCCAGAGAGCAAACCACATAATCAGGCAGTCCATATACAATAAAGCAGAAGTAAAGTTGCAATCTATATGGCACAGGATGTAAAAGGTCATCTGTTTCTGTGGCCCTCAGTTAATGAGGGTGTCATGTGGCTAGCACAACGAACGAATGCCTTTACTTTTCCCCTACTAATGTCAGGTACCCATTAGAGCTGGGGGAACTCAGAGGTGCCCAAAGATCCCGAAATGAAAAATCCCAGTCTTCACCAGGATTCGTACCCGGGATCCCCAGCTTGGAAGCCAAGTGCCTTACCGCTCATATACAATATTAGTGGCTAATTTTTTGACACAAAGACCTCAGATTGTTAGGGCTTACAGTACAACATCTAATAGTTAACACTGTAGCAGCCTAGGGGCTGTGACATCGCCATTGTGGTACATTTTATACACAAATGATTGTCAATCTGCTAGTCCTTTTTGTTTCTTAACAAAGTTCACAGATGATTTGGCTCTCAGTGAGCACAGACGTAACTGATTATTTTAGAGAAATAAGAAACATTGAAAATATTGTAAAGATAATTGTTTTATATACAATGTATAAAAAAAAATTGATGATAGAACTGTGCTATTTAACAAAAGATTTCACCCAAACTCAAGTGGAAGAACCCAAAACCAGTGAATCATCTGTGTGTATATATTGTATCTCTGAAGATGCCATGTGTATGAAATGATGTGAGATTGATCAGGCTTAACAACAGCTTTCTTACTGTTTAAGTTTTTAAAAAAGTTTAGATGAAAAAGGCTACAATAACCTTAGATCTTGTGAAGACCTACATATTGACCAGTACAAAAGAAAAGCATAAAAAGCAAATTGCAATATTGTTATGGAGTGTGTGTGTGTTTATATGGTGATGGTGGGAAGAGGTTAGCGATTTGTTATGAATGATGCAACATAAATGGCATTGTCATCACTTGGTCTTAGTTAGCCAAGACAACTCCATATACATGACACTGAAAGGTTGTGATATTGTTATGATTTAGATTTTGTTAATAGATATTAGTACTAAATTCTACAACATTTATTTCATTTTTCACAAGTTGATTTTGTTCATATTATAAATAAATTGTTATTTAGTCTATTAACAAAAGGAAGTTAGTTATTTGAAGCTTTATTAGTTAAGATATATTACGCCTACAATGGTTTAGTTGTCTTCCAGCAGTTTGGTGCTATAAGTCAACGACTGGTGACAACAAATATACTGTAACTATGAGAGTAACACTAGAAAGCAACAAAAGAATCTGGTTAACTAAGGATTATACCATGTTGTATGAAAGACGTTTGGAGAGAGATTTAACATTTGAGTGCATGATGTAGAGAATGTTAACCTACCCAATCCTCAAGGCATAGCCACTAATGCACTCAGGGCTGTCAACATGTTGAAATAAGTTTTAAGCTATTGGCTGATCTCTCAACAGACTTCAGGCTGTACAGATTAAAGAAAAGAACAGATGCCAGGCTGCAGATCAAACAGAGACAGGAGATGTCAGCCACTAAGATTCAGGCTTATTTCAGAATGTGGCGAGAGAAGACAGCTTACCTTAAGAGGCGTAAAGACATGCAAAAACATCAGTCCATGCAAAAACATCAGTCCATGCAAAAACATCAGTCCATGCAAAAAACTTCCCAGGTGAGTGTAGTGAAATGAATAAACAAACGTTCTTTTTTAAAATCATAATGATATAGTGTGTAAGGTTATTTGTTCCATAGGGCAAATTTGTACAAATACTTCTTCTCTAGCATGGAATTGGTTGCCTACGTCAGCCAGAAAACACAATAACTTGGCAGAGTTTAAGGACGTAATCATCTTCTTTTTTGAATTAACATCTATATTTTATAAGATAAGATAAAGTGCATCTCTCCAGGCTATCATAATTCTGCATTTTTCTTAGATCTGGTTCAGCGTTGCAAATATAGAAATTTTTAGCAAAGATAAACTTTTAAAATAAAACAAACTTAAATTTCTTAGCTTGAATTAAAAAGAAAAACAAGTTGATAAGTTTGTTTTTCTAATCGTCTATCCTTCAGTATGATGTTAGATCATTATTGGCTTTTTTATTTATGAGCTTATAATTTAAAAAGGACAACTGAATACGATTATTTGCAAATTATAAATGAAATTTAGCAAAAAAAAAATTTTTTGTTATTGTACCACATAATTAATTTACAAGTAACTTGCAGTTTTCAAATCATGTATTGTTTTATTAAAAATAGACAATGGGACTGAACTCTCACTATGTTTCAAAGTTGACTTTCTCTCCTAGCAGACGTCAACTAAAAGTACTGTAAGGAAGTCTCAAAAGGTCAGTTCTGTTCATAAAGACATTCCACAAATTTCCAGCTATGTTCCACAATCACCTCAAAAGAAAGTAAGTTTAATAAATTTTTCCTTAATACAAATCTACCTAAACTTAATAAATATGTTGAAAAATAAAAAAAATTGTTTTAAGCTTAATCCTTAAAACGCGTGTGGTAGTTTAGCCTCTAAACATCAGAATTGTAATTCCATTTTGTATCTACTCATTGTAAAACAGCTCAGCACTTTAAGGGTTAATGAAGTAAAGACCTCATCTTGTATTCCTGCTAAGCTCTGTACCTTTTATCCAGTGACGAAATACTGTATTTTGAAATGTTTATTTCTTCCTCAGTTTTTGTCCTGATTTCCCAAACCCCATCCTTTTCTAATAAAGCTTGATAACTTTGTAAAACTACTCATTTCTGTCATAATTGAGACTACTTTTTAATTTGTTCATGTTGGATTGATCTTATTCCAACAGATGTATTTCATATTTAATCTATTCATCTAATCAGATCTTATAGTATAGTTTGGCATGTTTTGGAAAAAAGAAGGGATTTTTTTTTTTGGTTCATTTAATTTCGGTTAGGCACCACTCTCTTTGCTAGTGCAGCTAATCTCTCTAAAAGAACAGCAAGTGTCAATACAGTTTGGGCTCAGAGGAGTCTTAGGCTCTGCCAGGGTGTAGAACTATGTGCTGCAAACTTCCTATGGGTCACTGGCTCCTGATTTTTCATCAAGGTAGCAGAGGTTTGAATTCAGTTTTCCTTTTCCTAGGTGGATAGCCATCCAAGGCTAACGAACCCTTCCTGCCTAAGCTTGCTGGTTTAGGCCCGCGTTACTCGCCTTTGCCCTTTCTCCTGTTAGTGTAAAATAGTTCCTACGGACTCAATATCTGAGCCACACGTAAAGACCAGGAGTGAGACTAGTTGTTAGAGGATATTTGAGAATCATGCCATTTGAAGTATTTTTTAGGTAGCGGAGTGCTTATATCCATTATCACTTCTGGCAATGACATCAAGGACCTACAAGTCCATTATCACTTCTGGCAATGACATCCACAAGGACCCACAAATCCATTACCACTTCTGGCAATGACATCCTCAAGAACCTACAAATCCATTATCACTTCTGGCAATGACATCCTCAAGGACCTACAAGTCCATTACCACTTCTGGCAATGACATCCTCAAGGACCTACAAGTCCATTGTCACTATTGATTAAGAGTTAGGATAAGGCCATAAAACAGAAGATCACTGTCTCTTTCCGTATAGGTCTGGGAGCAGGTGTCTGTACAGGAGGTGGGGGAGTCCAGGCTGGAACAGATGAAGAAGATGCATGTTGAGAAGGAGGTGATCCCCCAGCCAGAGGCTGACTACTACAACAGTGTGAGTACTCTAACATTCTTTCCACTTGTACCATTGCTCATATTGGTTAGGAATGTGCTCGTAAATCTCTGATGTCTTTAAAACAGCAATTATAAATGAATAATTTATGAAAGAAACAGGGTGGTGGAGAGGGTGAGTGCTTGTAGTCATGGTGACAATTGCAATCTCAGAAGAAATTACATTACATTTTACACAGATAAGCATATCTTTTTTTTTAACTTGATGTTTGTTTTAGGGCTGTACAGCACACTGCATACATATCTTGAAATTTTTGACTAATATTGCTATTAAGGAATATTCTGTGAGAAAAGTTGGTAAGGGGGGATATTCACTGTAAGAGATTGGTTATTATTATTTTTATTTTTTTTTACTGTTTGTTGACTTATAGCGCCAAACTGCTGACTGCTATATCGTTGTAGACGTAATGTATCTTACCTAAAAAGAAATTCAAAACTTGAATAACTTCCTTTTGTGAGCAGCACTAAACAAAAACTTTATTTATAATATAGATAAAATCAGCTTGCGATACAATGAAATAAATGTAGTAGACTTTAGTTTAGTACTAATATTTCTTCATAAAATCAAACTCACTACAATAATACAACCTTTTGGTCTTTTATTCTGGAGTCGTCTCCCCCTGACTAAGACCAAGTGACGACAATGCCACATATGTTGCATCATTCACAACCGACCCATAAACTCTTCTCACCATCACCATAGAAACACATGCATACACACTTCATAACACTTATATCATCTGTTAATTTTCTATTGTTTTTTTTTAAGCCACTTTTCCATCCATTTTTTTTTCTTTGTTTCCAAATTATGAACTCAAACAGTATAAGTCCTCTAGTGAGCCTAATCTTGAATCAGGCAGAATGCTTGTCATGCTTGGGGATCACGTGTGCATTATAAGTACAACTAATTAGCTGGAGAGATATCAGCTTGTACTTAAATGCTGAAGTCATTAACGAGCATGTCATGGTCCAGTGAGTCTATCACGCATGGATCAGAAAAAACTAAAGGGAGATCATTTGTTTTTGATTGGGTGTAGACATTTAATTGTAGTTTTACTTTATTGTTATTGTTATATCAAAGACTGCTAACAAACTCCATTCTCTCTCTCTCTCTCTCTCACTCTTTCACTCTGTTTCTCTCTGTTTCTCTCTGTTTCTATCTTTCTCTCTGTTTCTCTCTTTCTGTTTCTCTTTCTGTCTCATTACTTTAACTACATAACATGTGGTTTTGAGATATAGTGCAAGCTTTGTTTTTTGAGCATCTATAGACGCGATATTTACAAATTCTTTTTACTTCAGAATGTCCTGATGTCAAATTTTTTACTTAACCTTCTTGAATGTTGAACGTCATAATTTAAGTCAAGACCCATTCCAAGTAAATGGTCAGGGCCGTATTTACATGTACGCAACATAAGCTTAGGGCACCCAAGACATTGTTGTCACTGACATACACTATTTGGACTTATAAGGAGACCCAAAAGGGCCCCTTTGTGTCAAATAGCTTAGGTCTTTCTAGAATCCATGTAGGGCGATGTCATTGGTCAGAAATTTTGCAATTGATGCGATCATCAGCTAACAAAAAGAACTTGAGGATACTTGTGGATACTTGTGGATACTTGAGGAACATTGGGAAAGTCATCTTTTTCATTTACCCATGGTTCATATAATTTTTAATTATTTTTTTTTTTACTTTTTACAAAATTGTCCAATAATACAGAGCGCCAAGGTCAAGGTTATTTTATTTGTATCAACAATATACCAAAATGTTCACATTTTAAGAAACTAAAAGTAAATTTCCCCTAAAACTAAAGATAGCTAAGGGAGTTACAAATTAGCAGGATCCTTTTAACAGAAATTGTTTGGTACATTGTTTTTTTTTTCCATTTGATTAGAATTTAAAATAGGAAGAGTAAGTACTTATATAAAAAGGGAGATAATAAGCGGAGAGTCGGTTAAGAAGTTTAAAGCTGCATGTGAAGTCTCATTTTGTGCATCTATTATTGGAATTAAGTTATACTTAAAATGTGTGTTGGCAGTGTGTTCAATCTTTTCTTGATTTAGTTGAGGAATTATAATGTTTTACTCATATAGAAGAATTCGTTTATTAATTCTCTTATCAAATATTCTCCGGCAATATAGTGGAATACGAGTCATCGGATTTGGATCCGATTTGTAGGGGCTTCACACAGGACTCTAAACAAATTTTATAAAAGAAATAGCTAAACATGTGTCCAATGTTATTGTTGGTGTACACTAGCATGACAAGGTTTGAAATAAACTGCATCGTAATAATAATAAATGCTGAACACAGCATAAAGAATATCCCCCTAGGATGAAATGTGTAGACCCATAGCATACATACACTGATACAATTTATGACACAAAATAGGTGTCCACAGCCACATGAAAACGTACTTGAGATGAACCATAGTCGTTCTACGACTGAAGGAGGCCAATACTATTTTATTTTTTAGCTATTTGTTGTTGTTGTTTTTTTTTTCTGTTTAATTCAGGGCCACCAAATTCACTTCGACCTTGGGCCTCCAATTATCTTTAGCCATCCCTGCATCGTTGCAATAATAAAGACTGAACACAGCATAAAGAAAATCCTTCTAGGATGATACGTGTTCTTACTTACTTAGGTCCTTAGGCGCTTTGGGCGGCAACTTGTCTCCACAAAGATCTGTCACTGACAATGTCTGATACGTGATCACCCATTGCACAAAATGATACAATTTATGACCCAAAAAAATATGATCCATCTGATCTGCGTCTTTTGTATTAAGCTTTTAATTTCCTGAAGCTTTTTGTTCGTTTTCCCGGAGCTTAGACTTTGTACTTCTGCCGTGATATCGCTATTCGATTATAGAACGTGTTCTGCTCCTTGTTACTGCGTAGCTAACTAGGACAAATTGACGGAGTTATCTTACTTTATTACCACGCCCATTTTTCACCCCCTCTTCCAGCCCGTCTCCGACTGTAAGGTCGGTAATGAAGTCTTGACGCGCGTGACTTAGTCAAATTTATCAGTGGATGGTTGTCTTCATTATGTTGGTGAGAGGTAGATGGGTGAATGGGGTAGGTTTGAGCTGGAGAGAGAGAAAAAGTGAGTTGATGGAGGTTGTATTGAAGGGAGTGCACTGTAATAGAGAGGTGTTTTTTTTTTCAAGAATCGTGCACTGCTGTTTTGTCCACACTAGCCCTCACGACATTCACACACACATTTGCTGATTTGTGTTTAGACATATTGCGTTCTTCTTACCGCAGCCATCACATCGCGTCTTGGTATTCCTGCTTAAGTTTACTGTTGTAAGGGGTGTCACTTTGGCTTGAAAACAGAATGTTAATTATTAGGGGAACCAAAGAGGTGAGTCCCATTCCTGACCGCTAGTTCCCTGACCCACTAATTCCCTGACCCCCCTAGTTCCCTGACTTTCTAGTTCTTTGACCTCATAGTTCCCTGACTCCCTAGTTCTTTGACCTCCTAGTTCCTTGACCTCATAGTTCCCTGACTCCTTAGTTCCTTGACGTCCTAGTTCCCTGACTCCCTAGTTCCCTGATCCCTAGTTCTTTGACATCATAGTTCCCTGACTCCCTAGTTCTTTGACCTCATAGTTCCCTGACTCCCTAGTTCTTTGACCTCCTAGTTCCTTGACCTCATAGTTCCCTGACTCCTTAGTTCCTTGACGTCCTAGTTCCCTGACTCCCTAGTTCCCTGATCCCTAGTTCTTTGACATCATAGTTCCCTTACTCCCTAGTTCTTTGACCTCCCTGACTCCCTAGTTCCCTGACCCCCTAGTTTTCTAACCCCTAGTTCCCTAACCCCCTAGTTCCCTAACCCCCTAGTTCCCTGACCCCCTAGTTCCTCGACCCCTTAGTTTATCAGTGAAGTCAGTGCTGGCTGAGAAAATATGTCTGGCTAATAGAACAGCGGACCTTGCCAGCTTTCCTCTAGCCACACCGACACACGTACACAGAGAGTTTCCCATCGATACCAAGGTTCATGATGATAGGGCAGTCTGTGAGGAGTAGGTTCATTGATTTCTGTGGCTATTGGCTTACGGGGGTCTTAATTTATTTTATACTCGCGAACCTTTTTTGTCAGGGCCCACTTCAGTTGGATTTAGGCTCGTATTTACGGTTCCTTAATCATAAACGGTATGCATCTGGAAAGTGAGTGGTATGCATTCTGGATGTATGAGATATGCAGTCGTGAAATATGTGGTATCTAGCCGGGAAATGGGTGGTATGCAGCCGGAAAGATGTGGCATGTTGCCGGAAAGATGTAATTTCAATTGGAAAAATATGGTATGCAGTCGGAAAAGATGTGGTTGCAGTTGGAAAAATATGGTTTGCAGTTGTAAAAGATATGGTATGCAGGCTGGAGAGAAAGAATACTCATTCACGAGAGTTCAAATGCAGTCTTGAGAGAAATGAGAGCATGGTATGCAGTCTTGAGAGAAATGAGAGACATGGTATGCAGTCTTGAAAAAATGAGAGACATGGTATGCAGTCTTGAAAAAATGAGAGACATGGTATGCAGTCTTGAAAAAATGAGAGACATGGTATGCAGTCTTGAGAGAGAAATGAGAGACATGGTATGCAGTCTTGAGAGACATGGTATGCAGTCTTGAAAGAAATGAGAGACATGGTATGCAGTCTTGAGAGAGAAATGAGAGACATGGTATGCAGTCTTGACAGAATGAGAGACATGGTATGCAGTCTTGAGAGACATGGTATGCAGTCTTGAAAGAAATGAGAGACATGGTATGCAGTCTTGAGAGACATGGTATGCAGTCTTGACAGAATGAGAGACATGGTATGCAGTCTTGAAAGAAATGAGAGACATGGTATGCAGTCTTGAGAGAGAAATGAGAGACATGGTATGCAGTCTTGAGAGACATGGTATGCAGTCTTGACAGAATGAGAGACGTGGTATACAGGCTTGAGAGACATGGTATGCATTCTTGAGAGAAATAAGAGACATGGCATGCAGTCATGAGAGAATTTAAAGACATGTTATGCAGTCTTGAGATAAATGAAAGACATGGTATGCAGTTTTGAAAAAATGAGAGACATGGTATGCAGTCTTGAGAGAAATGAGAGCATGGTATGCAGTCTTGAGAGAAATGAGAGACATGGTATGCAGTCTTGAAAAAATGAGAGACATGGTATGCAGTCTTGAAAAAATGAGAGACATGGTATGCAGTCTTGAAAAAATGAGAGACATGGTATGCAGTCTTGAGAGAGAAATGAGAGACATGGTATGCAGTCTTGAAAGAAATGAGAGACATGGTATGCAGTCTTGAGAGAGAAATGAGAGACATGGTATGCAGTCTTGACAGAATGAGAGACATGGTATGCAGTCTTGAGAGACATGGTATGCAGTCTTGAAAGAAATGAGAGACATGGTATGCAGTCTTGAGAGACATGGTATGCAGTCTTGACAGAATGAGAGACATGGTATGCAGTCTTGAAAGAAATGAGAGACATGGTATGCAGTCTTGAGAGAGAAATGAGAGACATGGTATGCAGTCTTGAGAGACATGGTATGCAGTCTTGACAGAATGAGAGACGTGGTATACAGGCTTGAGAGACATGGTATGCATTCTTGAGAGAAATAAGAGACATGGCATGCAGTCATGAGAGAATTTAAAGACATGTTATGCAGTCTTGAGATAAATGAAAGACATGGTATGCAGTTTTGAGAGAAATGAGAGACATGGTATGCAGTCTTGTGAGAATTTAGAGACATGGTATGCAGTCTTGAGAGAAATGAGAGAGACATGATATTCAGTCTTTGCGGCTGAGATAAACTCTAAGCTTTCATGAGACAAGCAGTTTGCTAACGGGAGAAAAATGAGTTTCTAGTCTTGAGAAGTAAATTGTAAATTTGTTGTAATCGTTATACAAATAAATGTGATGATGTCCTGTGAGAAGCGATGCACACTCGTGAGAGACGTTGTCTACGACCCCGAGGTAGGGCGACAGCAAACCAGAAGACAAACTCTAAACAATTCATTCACGCTCGAATCAATCCTCATTGCCACTTGCGCACATGTAACGTGAGTCCCCGTCACGTGCAACGATGCAGTCACCGCCCCCCCCCCCCGCCCTCCAGTTGCTGACGCGCACGTAACCCCAGGTAAAGGTTTTCCAATACTTAATCTGGGCAGAGAGGCATTTTCGTTCTACAACGGCGTTATAATTGCGGCTTATTGATATATTCTATCTGGGCCTCCCTGTCACATTTTGCAGTCACATTCGTAAGACTAATGTTTCTTTAAGCTGAAGCTCCAACATTCATTGATTACTGCGTATACTTAAAGGCATGAGAATTATAAACAATTACAGTTTCGCTACTTAGTCATGTAAATTAATGATGTTAAAACAAGCATAATAATCTTTATTGTCCGTTGTATGCGCTCTGGGCTGTGGCCCCGATGGTCCCGGTTTTGAACCTTGCCCCTCCGCCACTCGTTGAGTATTATTCAGTTATGAAAGAACACTCGAAACGTGTAGAACAGCCAAGCAAAACGTTTTGACAACGGTGCTCTCCCATTGTCCTTGTTTCCATCAGTGACCAACCTTTTTCGGCCCAGGGGCCGCGTACAAATTTTCAACAGACGTCTCACTGGCCGCATAAACAGGACCGGTCTTAGGCCACTGCAACCTATGCGGCCGCAGTGGACCCCGCACTTTCATAGGCCCCCACGCGGTGCGAATTCTAGGTGTAAATTATTAAATTAAAACACTTAACCTATACTGTTGAAATTATAAAATATTAGAAAAGTCATGAAAATATTAAAATTTTCTGAAAACTGATGCAGATCTCCTTAAATCAGACAAACCTGTCATTTCTTGGTGTCATTCAATATGGAAAATGCCAATCCTACTCATGATTAAAAAAAAACGGCATTGTCAGCTTTCACTTCATAAAAATGTAATAATAAGTCGAATTTGAACCAAAACAAGAAGTTCAAATATTTAATTTAGTTTTATAGTCACTGGCATACAAATATAGATCTAAATCTATCTCGACCTCTTAGAAAGAAAAAAAACACACGATATTTTGCTAGTCGATAGTAAATCTAAAAGGCAGATCTATCATACCTATCACTGTACTTAGTAAAGTATAAATAAAATGCAAAGACGAATTTATTTTGTAATACAAAATCTTAATTTTCACTTATTATTCTTATCACAACCCAAATTAGGCCCCGAGCAATTCGTTTCGCAGAGGGCCCCGCAACCTGTAGGACCGGCCCTGCGCATAAATAAAAATGAAAAGGTCGAGTTGAATAAAATTGTACACTGTGAGCATAACCTTTGAACTGCTGGATAGCACCGCTTCACTGGCCAGGTCACAAGACCTCGGGGCATCACTGCTTGTTATATACAAACATATAAAGAGGACTCGTGGTGAAATGTGACGAGCCCCCCCCCCCCCCCCCCCCATGTTACATATTGAATCAGATTGCTTGTAAGAGTAACCCAGGTTACATAATAATGGGGATTGATTCTAATAGAGCACCCCATTCTACATAACAAAAGTTTAATCAATTAATTTACCTATTAGCGGGTATAGCTAAAAAGATTCAGACTTATAGCTAGATTTAGGTATTTTAGGTCAACAGATCAGTGTTAAAGGTGTCTGGCACGTTCGTCCAGTGGCATATTGGCCCCTACTTGTATTTCCTAGGTTATTAATCATAACCTCTAGGTATACAATTAAAATAATGTATGCAACAAGACTTAACAAAGTCGCAGGTAAATATATATACAAAGTTTATTTGCATGAAGAGTAAACTACATGTGTAAATAAATGGCCAATCAACTCACAGGCTTTCTTAACACAAAATAAATAAATTAGTATGGCAAACCGCCCTAGTCATATGTTACAACTAAAGATAAAATCTACTGTCAAATCCGGGAAATCGCACATCAGTGTAAACACAAAAATGAAGGTCACATTCCTCAGGTCAATACACGATCACTTTTGGCCACTCTTGGGTTACAGGCTTCAGGGCAATACAGCCACTTTCAGTCAAAAAACAAAAAGGTCATAATGAACTATAAGCTTCAGGGAAACCTATGAGCCTATAAGCATCATGGAATCCCACTTATAGACATCCGTTCCGTAAAGCCTATCTGATGATTCAATACAGAGTTGCATCCCTCAGAAAAGGTTACAAAATTATGTCACGTTTGTGATTACCCCAGGATGCAGAACATCAGGGTAAAATATACTGGCTGGAAATCATTTGAGGCTATATCTACTAATTAATCATAAAATACAATACTGATTAAAGATATACTTAGCCCCAACGATCTCCAGAGTAGGGCACACTTCTCCCGAGTACCCCAAGACACACGACCACTAACTAACAGAAACAATATATACAGTTCACAAGACAGGTCCAGTGGTCAAGCTGGTAACTCAGGGGTAAGTGGCAACTAAGCACAGTTTGCAAGGCCTTATATATATTTCCTTACCTTAGAATAGCTCCAAAAAAATTAACTCCCCATTAAGTCACACTGGTCTTTTCGATTTGATAAGTAGGTCAATAGAATTAGTGTCAATGATGTAATGATTATCATGTCATTAATTTGTAGGATGCTTGTAGGCATATTATTCGTGGTGCATGTCATTCGTACGCAGCGTTACAGTCCTGAGACTGGGACTAACAAACGAATATTGACATTTGACTAGAGTAACATCTTTAGTAAAAATCACTAAATTTAGAAAGCCTTCAGGACAGAAGACTCAAAAGTAAAGTAGCAATTATACATAAAACACTGAACCATAATCTTCAAATACAAAAACAAAATTTAATAAAATACTCTGAAAGACACAAAGATAAAGGCACATTCCTCATCCACATATGCTAGGACAAATATGTACAAATGCTCCTTCTTCCCTAGTGCTATTAGAGCATGGAATGGGTTGCCTGAGCTAGACAGGAAAACCAGTGACTTGGCAGAATTTAAGTCATTGGTTAATATGCATGACTAAATGCATGACGCGTAGGACGTAATCATCTTTTTTTTTTTGAAGTAACGTCTGTATTAGATAAGATAACATAACAACGATTAGATGTTCTAGGAGCCGTTCTGACTTCACTTGTAACTTGGTCCTATCACTAAATCAACTACTTGACTTCACAACACTTACTTCATTAATTTATTAGAGAATAACTTATTTGTTACATGTCATTCAACTTCATCATAAAATAACTGACTTCAACAACTGCCTAGAACAACTACTTAGCTTGATCAAGTCATTTCACTAACTGTTTTGGAGACTTGACTTAATCAAGTCATTTCTCTAACTGTTCTGGAGACTTGACTTATCAAGTCATTTCACTAACTGTTCTGGAGCCTTGACTTTATCAAGTCATTTCTCTAACTGTTTTGGAGCCTCGACTTTATCAAGTCATTTCGCTAACCGTTCTGGAGCCTTGACTTTATTAAGTTAGTTCACTAACTGTTCTGGAGCCTTGACTTTATCAAGTTATTTCACTAACTGTTCTGGAGCCTTGACTTTATCAAGTCATTTCTCTAACTGTTCTGGAGCCTTGACTTTATCAAGTCATTTCTCTAACTGTTCTGGAGCCTTGACTTTTTCAAGTTAGTTCGCTAACTGTTCTGGAGCCTTGACTTTATCAAGTCATTTCTCTAACTGTTCTGGAGCCTTGACTTAATCAAGTCATTTCTCTAACTGTTCTGGAGCCTCGACTTTATCAAGTCATTTCGCTAACCTTCTGGAGCCTTGACTTTATCAAGTCATTTTGCTAACTGTTCTGGGGCCTTGACTTTATCAAGTTAGTTCACTAACTGTTCTGGAGCCTAGACGTTAGCTCTATAGACTCTACAGCTATATTTGGCTGTTTATTTCCTAAAACTTAATCTTACATAACCTGAAAAAACAAAATGCTCTGAGATTCTTTCCCTAGTTACTTTAGTCTAGAAAAACATTAATAGAAGCCGACGTTTGGTAGAACTAATGGGACGACCTATGAGTTTCTACGGATGTTTTTCCCCATCGCGTGCATCCGTTTCTAATAGACTTTTGTTTTTGGCGCATGGTATTTTTGACCTTGACTTTTTTTCGTCCTGAGTCGTCTGCAACGACAAGGGGGAAAGAACTCCCGACTCAAGCTGGAGAAATATAGGAATGCTGGTAAAAAGAAATGGTCAGGCTAATGTGAGAAGAGGATCAAAGTCCGACGCAAACGGTGACGTCTGCTAGTTTTGATGTCATATTAAATGACATCTATCCTGTCAGGCGGGAAAGCTCTTGGGCATACAAAGCTGATAACATTTGAAGATAATGTATGCCATTTTTGTCGTCTGCTAGCAGCGGTCTGTATATATGTAATCAAACATACGTTGACAGCACGGAATTTTAAGCCTCAGCCCGGTAATACGATTGAGGAAAAGAGGCTCTGGTCATTTTCATTTCATTGTCTAGGTCAGACCAGCGTCGTCCGAGAAACACAACGGAACGAATGGCGCAGCATAAATTACATCTCTTTGTTCTGTTACCGTTATAGTTCTAGAACAGGGGTGGTCAATCTATTGGAATTGCGCCAGCAGTGACTGATTGATTGGCTCTACCATTAGGCTATACAAATAATACTGACTTTATGTTTCTAGAGAACTCTACCATTAGGCTATACAAATAATACTGACTTTATATTTCTAGAGAGCTCTACCATTAGGCTATACAAATAATACTGATTTTATATTTCTAGAGAGCTCTACCATTAGGCTATACAAATAATACTGACTTTGTTTCTAGAGAGCTCTACCATTAGGCTATACAAATAATACTGACTTTATATTTCTAGAGAGCTCTACCATTAGGCTATACAAATAATATTGACTTTATATTTCTAGAGAGCTCTACCATTAGGCTATACAAATAATACTGACTTTATGTTTCTAGAGAGCTCTACCATTAGGCTATAGGCCTACATACATATCACCATATATATATTTATATGTGTGTGAGTGTGGTGTGTGTCACAGTGTGTGTATGTATATATATATATATGGCTGTGAATATACAATATTAACATCTATCATTATTTAATTGGATTGTTTTAGCTTGCTATGTTGTTAAGTCGTCACGGATAAAAGAAGTCAAAAAAATATAGAAAAAACAAGAAGTGCCACCTCGGCGTACCTATTTTCTTCTCAAAGTAGCTGGTAACCCTCCGCGTTTCTTGAAAGTCTGACATCTGCATGACGTAAACGTCGATCCATTGTGTTAAGTACTAGCGATGACGACTTCTGTTGTCGCTGTGACGTGAGACGCTTTCATCAGCCAACTGCGCCCTGTGTCTTGTTTTCACTGTAAACCAGCGCGCATTGATCTCCCTTGTGGTCTGGACTGCAGCTAATAAGACATTGCTCCTAGTTGATATTTTATCACATACGAGCTTCTGCGCGTCTCCGCTGAGTTGTTCTGGCACTTAGTTTTTTGGAGACGAGTGCGGTCTTGAGAAACTGTTCTTCTTTTATTCAGATTGTTTATTTATGTATCAGAAAATAAAAATTTTTAGAGATTTTTTAAAATAATAAATTCTTTGCCGTTGTAAATTGAAACTTACAGATTTAGATAATTATTGAAATAGAAAATAGTGTGTGATTCAATCAAGTTTGAAGCGCTATGAAGCCTGACTCGCCCACTGAAGAGAATGTAAGTCAATATCAGTCACTCTTTAAGGTTTACCATTATCTTTCTGGATAATGATTTAAACTATAATCTTTATGGTTTACCATTATCTTTCCGGATAATGCTTTAGACTAAAATCTGTATGGTTTACCATTATCTTTCCGGATACTGCTTTAAACTAAAATGTAATATTCGGTTGTATTTTTGTTTATTTGGTTTCGCCGGGAATAAAGTGTGCTACCAATATTGGAATATACCCAATAAGTTTAATGCATGCGTTTGCGCGTGTGTGTCTTATGTTAATTTAGTTACAAAAGTGTGTGCACACAGAGAAGAGTTCCTCATATCATTTTGGTTATCGATGACTTGTATTTTATTTCCTGGTTGGTTTTTACTGCAACGTTTTAAGTTAAGTTTTAACTGTTCAATATTTTTAAAGATTGGGTTGTTTTTTTTAACATTATATCATCACACTTTGTCTGGGTGGAATCTTGTACACGTTTTTTCAACAGATCCCATTCTCGAATCAAGTTGAAGCTTTTGCACAATTGTTCGTTGTCGATGACATCACACGAATAAAAAAAAATTAACTAATTAATTCATCAATTAGTCGTCATTAATTAATTTTCTTTTTATATAGAAAATTTATTATGCTTGGTTGTAATAAACCTTGTGTAGAGAATTAGATCGTTCGCTAACAATTTAATCTAACAACTGTCTATAAAACCTTCTGATTTTATGAGTAATGGAATAACTTGGTGGCTAGAACGTCGGCCTTTCGTCATGGAGCCTCGAGACATCGAGCTTGAATATTTGTTGTTTTTTAGCGGCCCCCGAAAGGGGAAAAGACGCTATTAGTTTTGTGCGAAATGTCTGTCCGTCTGTCCGTCCGTCCCGTTTAGATCTCGTAAACTAGAAGAGATATTGAAAATCCGACTTCACAATATTTTAGAACATTCAAAGTTCTGATGCAACGGCTACTTTTTTTTTTCCTGAAAGCGAAAATTCTAATTTTTAAAAATCAATTATGCAAGCAGTTTTTTTATAAGAAAAAGCTAATTAGTATGCATTATATGTTAGACCTAATTTTAGACGAATAGTAATCTTATAAATATCATTTTCGTGAACATTTTTCTATATAGCGGAATTTTTTTTTTTTTTTTTTTTTTTTTTGAGAATTCGAAAATGAGATTGAGCCTTTTTAAAGAAATTAACTTATTTAGTTCGAACCGAGGGTCCCGGGTTCGAATCCTGGTGAAGACTGGGATTTTCAACTTCTGAGTCTACCCAGCTCTAATGGGTACCTGACATTAGTTGGGGAAAAGCAAAGGCGGTTGGTCGTTGTGCTGGCTACATGACACCCTCGTTAACAGATGAACTTTACATCATCTGCCCTATAGACCACAAACTAGTTAGGCCAGGTTCACATCTAACTTTACATTCACTTTCACGTATCCTTTGATCTGCGGGACGGTTGGGGCACTACACAAGATCTGCTAACCTTCTTTCTCCATTCTTATCTCTCATTTGTCTTTGATATAATTTCATTCGGATGTTCTTTCTGAAAATATTGAAGCCTACCTGGGTGGACCACTGGTCGTGCGGTTTGCGCGCTGGACTGTCGTTTGGATTTATCGACGATCGAAGGTTGAAACCCTGCCTGCTCCCATCCCCCGTCGTCCTGCGGGAGGTTTGGACTAGGAAGTAAACTATCTTCAACTCTGAAGGATTATCCGAATTATGTTAAACATTTTACTTCGGGAGCCGATTTTGAGTTTGTGTTTCCACACAAACTGTCTTTTGTAACCTTGTTTTAGTTTTTTTTTTTTTTTTTGGGGGGGGGGGTAATTTTACCTGATTTTTTTAGCTCCTTTTACTCCGCATTTTGAGAACTGCTGTGTAATGTACTTCTTCATCGTGTTCTGGATAGGCAGAGTTCCAAACTTGAAACAAGCTCCATTTGTGTTTGTTTTGCCCAAAGGCAAATCGAAGAATATTTATTGCATTGGAAATGAGTCCTGAAAAGTATCGACTTCTATCGGGGCTTCGATGACGTATTCCTTTGGGGTTTTTTTTTCCTCCCATGTACTGTAAGTGTACCCGTAGTGTTCAAAAACATCGTGGGGTATTTGTTTCATTAATATTTTTGTTTTAAAAACCTGTGGTAAGTCAATGTTGCGAAAAGGTCAAGGACCAGTGTACCTGTTAATAATTATAATAATTAAAATTTATAAAGCGCGTAAACTAACATAATGTATGCTGAAGGCGTTGTGATAACAAAACCAACATAAACACGACAATTAAAATAACAAAATGATTTTTACAACGTTTTTGTTATTTCATTTGAATATTTTGTAGTTTTGCTACGTAACAAATCTTCACACACACACACACACACACACTTCGCCCTTGTAACAAATCGTAACAGTCGTAATTTTTTATACCTCCCCCGCCCCGCCCCCAAGCCGTTACGAAATATCCGAAGGATCCCAAAAGTGATTGGACCATAGCGCACTAAGCATTCTATAAGCTATGACATTTGCCCTTTAACAATTTGATATAATTATTTCCCATCACACTCAGGTATTATTGTTAATAGATCTATTTAAAAATTAATTACATTACGATCATAGACATGCATAAATATAGACTGGAAAAAGTGGAAAAAGGAAATAACTTCATGTAACTTGAAAACATGTGTATCTATTGTTGTCGGATTTCCGAATTCTGAAAAGTTGCATGATCTTCAGTCTTAGAGATTAAACAAAACTACACTGCTCATAAATGCTGTATAATAAGGTACACAAAATTGCAAGTCACAAATTTTCGTTTCATAAAACTCTTTTATCGGCCAGTCTATATTTATTTATGTCTATGATTATGATTCAAAATAATTGATGCAATTTCACTAAATTTAAGCTTTGTTTTTGTGTTTTGTTTTGGTTTGTTTTGTTTGTTTAAATTTTTCAATGTTTTGCTTGTAGTTTACATCGTTTATAATAAGAGATTTACAATCCACCAGATTTGACTCTGTAAAAGCGACTCAGAGCAAGGAATGGTCGCCATGCGTTTGTACGTGTCTGTTACCACTTTCCACGCTTTTTGTTTTGTTTTGTTGCTATTTGTTCAAATCTCAAGATTTTAATTTTTTTTTGACATTCTCAGGCCGACTGTTTGTTGACAAAGCCTCAATGCCACTGCGAGGCTCGCTCACGTGTCCTTTCGTTCGTTACTATAGCGACCATGCACGCTTGGGGTTTCCACTTTGATAAAGCGAGCGTACACCTTAAAACGAAAAAAAGTCCATCAAAACAACTTGAAAAGAGAATAGAGTCTGGAGGATTAGTTCTTTCCGCTTTGTACTAGTAACGTTGATAATTGAATAATCATTACAGCCGCGCAGATTTGAGAAGAGATTATATCATTGTTATTGTAGGAATTAAGAAGTATTTTATTGGTTTTAATAATTTACATAATTCTTTGAAATATTTTTTCGGTTATGTAATCTTTAATTAAGATCCAAACAGCGAAACGCATTAGCTACAACAAATTGTTTTTCCGTATAGTTCTTATAGTATTGTCTGATATAAACGGTAAACGGCATTAAGGAAACACTTAACAATAGACCCACATTACGATACCGTTTTGACTCTACCGAGGAGTTGTCGCGGGGAAATGTAGCAGAAGATCAGTTGCTGGGTGTGAAGATTGACAACGCCTAATACCGTCTTCATGTTATGTTTACAGTGCTGGATTCGCCTTTAGGCGACATTTGTTATGTTTTATGAAACCCTTGACTCTCTTTATTATCTTATCGTTGTTTTATTCTTTATGTCTTTTAAAAAAAAAAATTATAATAAAAAAGATCATTGGCACTTTAATGTCATTCACAGTAGAAGCTGTGTCTGTGTTGGGCCTTTGTCGCAGTTGAGAGCCTGTGACACATTTAAACCTGTTTCACTGTCGCTGTTTTGGCCTGTGTCACTGCTAGACCCGTGTCACTGTCGCTGTTAAACCTGTGTCGCCGTTGCTGTTTGAACCTGTGACACTGCTGAACCTGTGTCACTGTCGCTGTCGAAACTGCGTCATTGTTGAACCTGTGTTACTGTTGAACATGTGTCACTGTCGCTGTTGACCCCGATATATTTTTTTTTTCATTAAAAAAAATAACTTTGTTCTTCCTACAGGTGGCCAATGAGGAGGAGGTCAGCATGAGTGGACTTGGGGGGACTCTGAGTGGCCTCATGAATCTTGGCGGTCTGACTATGAACCCCTCGGTCATCATCAATAATGAGGATGGATCAGTGGAACCGTAAGAACAGTTTTTGTTGTTATAGATCAACATCTCTTTAGAAACTCATTTTGTTTTTATTTTGAAGTGGAATACAAATCAATTCGCACAGTCCTTCATGTTTTGTTTTGTTGTTGTTTTGTTTTCTGTGCCAGAGAGAAAGAAAGAGTGAGGGTACTGGGAGAAGTGATACAGTAAACGGAAAGAATATGTAGAGAGCTAGCTAGATAGGGAGATACAAAAGTAGATTGATACATAGATAGATAGATAGATGGACGGATGGATGGACGGACGGACGGACGGACAGACAGATAGATTAGATAGATAGATAAATAAATAGATAGATAGATAGATACAAAAGTAGATACATAGAGATAGAGAGATTTAGAAGTGAGTAGAGAGAGAAAAACAGAAATAGCTCTTCCAACGTGGTCCAAGATGAACACAAACTTCCTATGAACTCAAAGTTGGCTTTGCAGTCCAATATCCGCTTTGAAAAGCCGGCCGAACTAAATTCACGGGGGTCTGATGCTGAGTTGCCTAATTGTGCCCTTTGTTATTCTTAGTTTAATAATCTTTCATCCTGGTGCCTGTCATCTTTACCTCGTAGCTTGAACTACCGACATTGAGGGTATTTTTATATCTCTTGTCTTCCAGCGCACAACTACACATATAGAGTCAGTTTGGGGGGGTGGGGGGCGATCACCTATCCCATCGTAGCTGGGACCTTTTTTTTTTGGGTGGGGCTGTGGTATGAACTTACTTGTGCATGAGTTGACAGTCTATTGTGTGGTCAAACCAACTCACCTGGTGAATCTTTCTTGGCTAAGTTAGGAAGGAGTTGGCAATAATATATATTTAGCTCCAGGATTCTGTATCTAGTATAAAAGTAATGGAGAGACTACAGCACTCTAGACTTTTTGTTTTCTTAGAAGTGCTGAATTCTCTCCGTGGCTATACTTGTTCTGGAAAATTTCCATAAATAAAACATGTGTGCGTATAGTCCTAAAAATGAGGTTTTGTAAAGTCTCGTTTTAAGTAAACATTTTGCATAACTTGCAGATCTGTGTATAAATATAACACATCTTCAAAACCTCCCGATATAATAATTTTTTTCTAACACCCTTTACCTCTTTACACATATCCCTTTACCTCTTTACATACATCCTTTTACCTCTTTACATACATCCCTTTACTTCTTTACATACATCCCTTTACCTCTTTACATACATCCCTTTACCTCTTTACACACATCCCTTTACCTCTTTACAGACATCCCTTTACCTCTTTACATACATCCCTTTACTTCTTTACACACATCCCTTTACCTCTTTACATATATCCCTTTACCTCTTTACACACATCCCTTTACCTCTTTACATACATCCCTTTACCTCTTTACACACATCCCTTTACCTCTTTACACACATCCCTTTACCTCTTTACATACATCCCTTTGCTTCTTTACACACATCCCTTTACCTCTTTACATATATCCCTTTACCTCTTTACACACAT